>NC_059365.1:31120625-31423750 GCF_019703515.2 Myxocyprinus asiaticus
TAAAATAACGCGTTCAATGAAAGTCTCAAGTAGTCTCACACAAACAAAGCCGTCTATTCAGATAGTTCTAGCAAACTGTTTTTAATACCACCAGTTATCTATTTAAAAATAACCCACACACGTTGATCCAGAATAACATCAATAAAGAACAGAACCGTTAGGTGATTTGAACGGGTAATCAGATCGCACAGACATTAAACTGCTGTTATTAAAACATAAACTTGCAATGCTCTACCACAAAACTCTATAACACTACAAATCATGTTATAAACAATACACCAGACAACGTGGCTAAGACGCAAAAAAGAAAACAAACACACTTCCTGGTTTCTGTCAGCCACTAGCATCAATCGATCCGCTAGAATAAATTATAACACGAACATAACGAAATATGTACTCCAATGGCATACATTACAGACACAAAATAAGCCAATCGCTAAAACAAAATGGTAAGAAATTAATTAATGTTACTTAAACTTGGCGCAACTGCTCCAGGACAGGCACTCACTTCCTGATTTTCAACCAAGCGCTTTTGCATCCTTCAATCTCATCTCATGAATAAAGCGCTTATTATCCATAATCACATGGTACGCTTATGTGATGAATAACATGTTTTTTTTTTTTTTTTATTGTTTACCAGCGTTGAGGAGTAAATCTTAATGCTGTTCGGCCCCCTCGTCAAACTGAGTCTCATTACAGCTTCTTGTATAAAAATCACAAATAATCTTCGCACCATGTATCACTCCGTCTCCGGTAATAAACGATCTATAAACGCTCCTGCGTTTCTCCGCAAAATGTCTAAATCAGAAAAGGTCAACACTACTTTGTGTAGTTAATTTTGTATTTCGTATTTTCGAGCACAGATAATAAAAGAAAGAAAAAAAAATCTACATACACATTAAAGTGTATAAAGTCGTTTTTCTGTATGCTCAAGATTTTGTATTTTTTTTAAATCTCAATCCTAATTCTAATTCAAACAACACCTACTCTTCTGTGAAGCATTTGTCTACGTTTTTTCTCACTTCAGTGTTTTAAAAGGTAAACAAAAAAGCCACAAGATGTCTCTCTTTAGCTATTCATGCTGGTGAAGATAAACGGAAAAGATAATAATCTTGACAAAAACAAAACGCTTCCATCACTTGTCACAGCACATTTGTTCTTGGCTTGAGTTTTTCCAAAGTGAATCAAGAGTTCAAGACCTAAAAGCACTTTTTTATTTTTTTGCTGGTGTGTGGAGGATATTCATCTAAAAGTACCATCATATGACTGGAACTCAACCATGTTTTTTAATGTTTTTTCAGACACATCAGATCAGTCATATAATTCAACAAGAAACAACACCATTGCAGCTGGGGTTGTCATGATTATGAAATTTTGCTGACAATACAATGTCATACACATAACTGCTATTATGATGATTAACTGCCATACAGAGTTGATCAGCCGTGACGTAAATTTGTAGGCGAAACCGGAAGAGAATTCACAATGGGTTTCCTCGGGATTTTCCTATGGGTTTTTATAATGGGGTTTTTGAACTTATGAGTAAAATAAGGTCTGTGGTAAACATTAATTGACGATATGTGGACGTTTTGTTCTACAACATAAATTACACACAGTCATACCTCAAAGATGAATTCTCTTCCGGGTTTTTAGACTACAAGCTGAACAGCTCTATTAAGGTGAATTTGTGCTTAATACACACACCTTAAATAGTAATTTATTCATGTTTAACTTGGGATCATATTTTAAAATTCGACAATAACTACGTTTCCATCCAAGGATTTTTTGTGAAAAAAGTTTTAGCGCATCAAAATTAAGCTGATGGAAACGCTAATTATCGCTAAAATTTCACAAGTGTTGACAAAGTTTGACTCTAGCGCATAAACTCTATGTCGATACATCAAATGTCGCGAAAAACTGGTTTGGAAACACTTTTTGTCAAGAAAATTGGCATTAACACAAAAATATAGCGTCACATGACAGAATTTGCCCCAGTCGTTAGCCTGTGTTAATCATGACAACAAGGTATAGGATCCTTGAAAGACGATTTATTGTACATGATTATGGATTGATCTTAACGGCATAAAGATCCGATCACTGCAAACATGACACCTCCTTGAGTACCAACACAAGAGTGCACAGAGAACAAATGAATTAATGTAATCGCAGTAGACATCCGTTTATTTATTAAAGTTGCTTTTCCACACCATTCAAAATAATAGAAGGCAGTCACAGAATTAGCCCACAATAAAAAAAAATAAAATAAAAACATAATTTCTGTGCACAAAGATGTTTTAAATTAAAAATAAATACACAGTACTAGGAGAAAAGCTTCAGTGTGCTTTTTTGGAACACAAACAGCCCAATTATATTAAATTATTGTTTAGCTTTTGAAAAAAATGCTGGCAAAATTCTCTGTATTAAATTAATTACCAAACAAAAAACGCATTAAATTAAAAAAATGTATATATATTTTTTAGACCTATATATGCCTTTTCTTTACACAAACTTAAATTAGCCATACCCTGTTCTGTAGACAAATAAAGTCGGCTGAATGACATTTTCTACACTTCAAGACTATAAACTATCAGAACTATTTGTCCAATGCTGAGTTCACTTTCAGAAAACGAGCTTTTGAACCTTTTAAAACCTTTAAATATTTTAAATCTAACCCTCTTTACCTCAGATCGCATTTGCTGAGCTTCTTCAGAAAATGTAAATTGCATTATGATGCTAAAATTAATTTTAGATGATAATCAAGTTCAGTTACTCGTTAAAAGTTGCTGGACAAATATGCGGGACATAATGCAGTGGTGATGGTGATGCTTTAGATTAGATGATTGTTCAAAATAGCCTATTGAATATCAGGAATGTTTCATATGTAAACCCTGATACTACACCGCATAAGTTTTTCTTTAATAGCTGTGCACACATCGACGGATAGTCCTTATACTAAGACCGAAAGTGTCCCCCTACTTGGTGCAGGTTGCCAGCTTGAACAGGGCCATGACGATTTGTTTTCAGGTTGGAACCGGTGGCAACTTGCAAAAGGCAACATCAGGACCAATATTACAGTCCAATCAGAAGGGCAACTGCTCCCTTTGATTGCAATTTCTCGTTTTCTGATTGCATTTATTTGTGAATTAAAATGACAGTAAGCTGGCTAATTTCAATGAATTGTCTCAATACTCTCCCCATTTTACCAAAACTTCAGAGGAAAAAAAATTAGGGACATCTGGGAGGCGAATTAGCGATAAACACACATTTCTGAATGGAAACGGCTTCAGGGAAGATTTATTTTGCGCTAAACCAAAACTTATACGACAAAGTGTTTTTTTTAGGCATGACGTCATCACGCACACCATTTTTATCGATAAAAGGCCATTTGAATGGAAACAGGCAGAAGACGGCAAATTTTGCAAAACATTTTTTACGCATTTTCACTTTGTCGATAACAAAATAACACGAAAAGTGGAAGGAAACTAGGCTAATATGATTTCCTTTAAGGCTTTAAAAATGTAAAATATCGCACAGGGACAGAATGACATGAAAAATATCGTAAAGGTTAAAATATTTCCATACACTTAAAATATGTTTATCTTTATGGACAACTTTACATTTACACTTGTTTATGAAGCCCAGACAACCCATGCAATATTATATTTTACAAAAGTAATAATTTTCCGTCCTTAATTCTTCACTTTCACTCGTTATGTTAAGGCTCTCCGACTAAACCCACAAGCCCTTATTTCGCATGAAGGAACACATCTGAGATTGTGCGTTCCTTCGTTCTATCGTCGCCACAGAAACAGAGTAAGCGGGCATCTCATTCTCTGTGTCACAGTCGGTCATTAACACTGCGTGTATGATCATGCATTAACCAAGAACTTTTGCCATTACATGACCGTTAAATTAAAGTGAAATCAGAGCTCTTTGAGTTCAGTATCAAAATCCTCGCTTTTATTTTCACGGGAGTTTGGCGTGAACCTCTGCAAACAGCCGCATTACAAATGTGTTACCCCAATAGAAATGAAGAGTTCTTTTGAAAATTCCAGTCATATCAGGAGACTAGTAAAAGCAGTTTTATTCTAAATGGAGCGCAAAGGCTGACATGTTCAGATTACATGACTATTCTGATTGGTCTTCCATAACTAAAGTTTTATTGCACTGATACATGTAGTTATGAAGACAGTTCAAAAGTCTGTCTCTTTTCTCTGTGTGGAATTATTGCTTACCTGATGCCGTGTCTTGCAACTCGGTCTCGACAACTTGTTCCTCGGCCACATCCTGTACCAGGTAGGTGTTCTGATCATCGTAGACTAACACCTGGGCTGCGTAGCACTGCTCCACTTCTGCACTATTCACCTGCTCCACTATCACTGCAGGACACTCCTTCTCTCCAACAGGCTCCTCCCCATCAAGACACACCTCCTGGCAATGAAACAAAAAAAGGCTTTCTTTAAGACACAGGGTTTCTTCTTGTAATTATGGACCTCTCATGTTAATATAGGTTTGTTTTTTTTGTTTTTTTCTCCCCAATTTGGAATGCCCAATTCCCAGTGCATTCTAAGTCCTCGTGGTGGCGTACTGACTCGCCTCAATCCGGGTGGTGGAGGACGAATCTCAGTTGCTTCCGCATCTGAGACCGTCAATCTGTGCATCTTATCACGTGGCTTGTTGAGCGCGTTACCGTGGAGACGCAGCGCATGTGGAGGCTTCACACTATTCTCCGCGGCATTCACGCACAACTCACCACGTGTTCCACCGAGAGCGAACCACATTATAGCGACCATGTGGAGGTTACCCCATGTGACTCTATCCTCCCTAGCAACCGGGCCAATATGGTTGCTTAGGAGACCTGGCTGGAGTCACTCAGCATGCCCTGGATTCGACCTCGTGACTCCAGGGGTGGTAGTCAGCGTCTTTACTCACTGAGCTACCCAGGCCCCCCTGATATAGGTTTGTTGCGCTATGCTACTGCAATAGCTCCAGAGTGCAAAATAATGCCACTTAATGCTGATTTTAGTTTATCCTTGAATTACTATGATTAAAGGAGTTTAATTCTACCATCATTGTGTGCTTGTGTCAAGTGCCGATATCACCTGCTGTGTTTCCTCATCTCCAGTGACGTACTCCAATATATTCCCTCCACCATCTACGATCACCACAGAGGTCATGACTCATTCCTCTGTGTCAAACACACACTTATTTACTGTGTTCCTGCTGATGTCACCGCCTGAGAAGAGAAAGAAAGCATTTGTAAATGCATTATTCAGAAAATAACATCCATAAAAAAAATTAATAACTTAAAAACATACCCTCAACATCCTTTCGAAACTTTTAAAGAGGACGTAAATAAACTTAAAAACATCAAATCAGCACATATAACACCATGTTTGTTAGTTAACTTGATAGAATGTTACTACATGACCAAGCATCTGAATTTACAAAATAATTAAATATATTTTAAAACAATATTTTTTTTAATGTTTGGTGTCAATACTGCGATCTGAAGAGAGGATGGCCGATGACCAAAATAATGCCAATACATATAAGAGAACACAGCCAAATCTTGGCAAGGCTGTTAGTAAACAATGGAACTGAACTGACACTTGTCAGAATGACTACTTCTGTAAATCAGCCAATGATTTTCTAACACTTTCAGAATTTTTCCATGCCAACTGTACTGTGACCTTAAAGCAAACAAATCCACAAACACACATGCAGAAACAAAGCAAGAAAATGGAAGAGGCCTGTATCCTGTAAGCAAAACTGTTCTCAGCCACTGGAAATGTCTGCACTAGTGCAAGTTTTTCAAACAAAAACCTCAAGGGTTGTGCCATGGCCCATGTTGACTTTTTTTATTTTTTTTTTGTCCCAGGAACATTCACACTTTAGTTAATTAGTCAACTTGAAGAAACAAACAAGGTAATTTATAACTATAATGGCCTAGGTCATTTCAGCAAACTCTCATTTTTACACAAAGACTATGCACATGGTGGCTTAATGGGATAGTTCACCCAAAAATGAAAATTCTCTCATCATTTACTCACCCTCATGCCATCCCAGATGTGTATGACTTTCTTTCTTCAACTGAACACAAAGATTTTTAGAAGCAAGTGAATGGTGGCCAGAACTTTGAAGATCCAAAAAGCACTTAAATGCATAATAAAATTAATCCATATGACTTCAGTGGTTCAGTATTTAAAGGAATATTCTGGATTCAATACAAGTTAAGCTCAACTGACAGCATTTGTAGCATAATGTTGATTACCACAGAAAATAATTTTGACTCGTTCCTCCTTTTCTTTAAAAAAAAAAAAGAAAAAATCTGGGTTCCAGTGTGACACTTACAATGGAAGTGAATGGGAACAATCCGTAAACGTTAAAATACTCACTGTTTCAAAAGTATAGACACAAGACATAACGGATATGTGTGTAAAAATGATTTTAGTGTGATAAAATCACTTACTAACCTTTTCTGTGTAAAGTTATAGCCAATTTTACTACTTTGATGCCATGACGATATAATGTCAACAAACCCTAAAACAACTATAAAAATTACAATTTAGCCTAAACAACTTTACAGCTCAAATAATACATGCGTTTTAACAGAAGAATCAATGTAAGTGCTTTTATAAAATTATAAGCTTCACATTCTGCCTTTAAACCCTCCAAAAATTGTCCCCATTCACTTCCATTGTAAGTGTCTCACTGTAACCTTGATTTTGTCTTTTTTTTAAAGAAAAGGAGGGATGACCCAAAATTACTTTTTGTGATAATCAACATTATGCCACAAATGCTGTCGACTGAGCTTAACTTGTACTCAACCTGGAATATTCCTGTAAGTCCTTTTTTTACTATAAATCCTCACTTTCACTTTCAGATGTGAAAGTGAAACTAAACAAACATCAAATGTGACTTTCAGAAGGTGAAAGTGGAGATTTATAGTAAAGAAGGACTTAAATATTGATCTGTTTTTCACCCACACCTATCATATTGCTTTTGAAGACATGGATTAAAACACTAAAGCATGTGGATTACTTTTATGCTGCTTTTATATGCTTTTTGGAGCTTCAGATTTCTGGTCACCATTCACTTGCATTGTATGGAACTACAGAGCTGAAATATTCCTTTAAAAATCTTTGTTTGTGTTCAGCAGAAGAAAGTCAGACACATCTGGGATGGCATGAGGGTGAGTCAATTATGAGAGAATTTGCATTTTTGGGTGAACTATTACTTTAAATATCTAGTCACTATGAATCCTCTGGCAAACAAAGAGAAGCGCATATGTACTTGCAGACAGCAATAAGAATCAAGTTAAGCTGTAAAATGGGCCAGACAAGACTAAGGGGAAACGTCTTCATTTAATTTCCTGCACAGTCTACGGCTTGTTTTTACTCTTCTGGCTCCCCCTTTATCAACACGGACAATAAACTGACATGAAAAAGTCATATGGGGTCTGTTATTATTGACATACAAACAGAACCGTGCAGAGGGAAAAAACTAATGATGAACTTTTACATGACTTGCTGACGCGAAGTATTAGATCGCGTCAAACTGAATTAACAGCTATACTAAAAAACAAATTACCTACCTTCTAATGAAGTATAAATGAATTAACTTTCATCTAAAATTGTGGAAAGATGGGAAAATATGCAATTTCTCACCGTTTGTCGTGATTTCCTGTCGTTTAGAGCGCCGCAGGTCAATCTAGTGCACTCTGTCACTGGGTTACATGCTAACCATGCTAATGATGGATTGACTGGCTGACGCTAAAGATGCTCAAATTGCGCGAGATGCTCTCGAAAAAAGAGCACGCATGCAAGTGTAAGGCACACGTCTATTTAGGAAATGTAAATTAACCAAAAATGATATTAGCTTTCAACAGGCTGCGTTGATTTAGTAGGTCATGTTTTTCGTAGTTGCTTTCGGGCCTCCCGTTAGCAGGATCCTACTGACGAACTGCGCAGTAACGGCTCGTGACGTCACCAACACCCGTCACAGTTGCTGGCACGCGCTAAAATTTTAGAAAGACCCATTGAAAATAACATAAAAATAATGTTTTTTTTTTTTTTTTTCACGCATGTGTGTATATCCAACGAGATATATATATATATATATATATATATATATATATATATATATATATATATATATGTGTGTGTATATGTGTGTGTGTGTGTGTGTGTGTGTGTGTGTGTGTGGAATATAATCATCACACCTTTAACACAGACACAATCACACAAAAACTTGTAATTATTTATTGTATCCCTGATATAAATTCACAGTTAAAATACCCATGTTTAGGGCCTACAGTGACAGAAACAAAGCTAAAAACAACACAAAAACATCCCTCAAGCCTCAAAACATCAAAAAGCACCCATGAACACACCCTTTATGATACTGAAACCCTCTTCACATTGCTCCTGGAAAGTTCATTTTTTTAACACTCAAGGTCCCTTTTTCTAAAATGTATTAAAGAAATTAAAGACAATATAGCTTTTTTAATATTCATTTCTAACATTAATTTGCCCTTGTGGATCCACGCAGTCTATCAGTCTAGAATCTGAAAGAAAGGAGGTGAGAGTGCTTATTAACTTGTCATTAATTGTCAAATCAGCAATCCATGCTTCATAGAACACACTGCCTGTGCTACAAGCATCTAAAATGAGATCGATTTTGCTACAAATGATGCTGATGGAATCAATGCAAATGTAACATTGGCATGATAGGCTAAAAGACCTTGCTTATGTGCTAAAACAAGTGGCTTATATGCTTTTGTCAAGTAACATGTTTTATAACCAAAGAGAGTTCATTAGCTTGATTATGACTGACTGTTAATGACACAACAGACCCATCTGAGAACGTAAAACAAAGGCAGAGAACGCAATCTCTGGGATCCCATTTGTAATGTTTGCCTTGATTACAAAAAATGAATGAAATTAATACAACAAAATGTAATTTCTAACATGACGATACTCTTTAAAAATGTTGATATATGTAATTTGTTTGTCAATTGTTTTGTTTTTGACCCAGTCGTATTCCAAACTAAATGCTAGCTTAATACTGGTGTAAAAAGGAAAAATACTGTTTTTGCATTTGGAAATGGATTAGAAAATCAACAGGATTCAAGCTGAGGTAGAAAGGTACAAAAATAGTGATAATTCAGATACAATATACTGCTGATTTGTAAGCTTAACAGTAAAGAAAGAGGAGAACCTGAACTCTAACCAGAGAAAACTGGTGATTAGCATGCAGGAATGGCAGTGTTTTGTGGCAAATTTGTGAAATGGCAACTCGGAAATATGTCCTACTATTGTGAGGTTTGAGGTAGGGTTAACTGTAGTATAGTAGGCTCCACAGTGCAGTTGACTGGAAAACACAGAAGGTTGAGTTCCATTTAAAAAAGTCTAAAAATATATCAAGATCGGTCACAGCTTTTCACACACAAGTAAGTGAAAATGTTCAAGTGAATGTTCACATGAAGAAACCACGCATCGATTTCAGTGGATTCTTATGAAAAGAGGTGTATTCAGAGTCGAGTAAGATGGTAGCACCATTCTGGGGCTAGTGTTAGGCAAATGCTGAGATCAGATGAAATCCAAGGATTCAGATTGAAGGTGAGCTCAAAGTGAAATCAGAAAATGGGGAAGAGGGAAGGCACATCACTAATTCGTCATCAGGGAATGGATTTACTATCCCAGAAGATCTAACCTCTCACAACTGAAAGACAGACAGACAGAAAAGAAATTGACCTGTTCGTAGATATGTTAAACGTAAAATAGTACATAATAAACGTAATGAATTTCCAAAGATTACATTTGATAAAAAAAAAATAAAATAAAGGCAAACAATTATAAAAAAGTATGATTTCACCTTAAGTTTCTTATCTGGTGCTAATGCATCTGTATCTTAAGCAAACGGCGCTTGCCCTATGAATGATATTAAAAAGCACCATTAGATAACAGGGTATATAATCAAGAAAATACATTAATTATCAATTAATATTAAATGTTTCATGTCTTTAAACAATCTAAAAACATATCTAGGGAGCATAAATAAATGAAAAATTACTTGGTCCAGAAATTAAATACACATTCGCTTGGGCTTCCATATATTCCTCTCATAAATCAATTTTCTGACCAAGACATTTTCATTTCCTCTGATATTAATTCTCCTTTCTGTTTTGAGTCACAAGTCAGCCAATTTCAGGGGAGTATTTTTGTTAAACCAGCTTTCCCATTATCACCACCATTACTGAAACAGTGAAGTAAGCTTTTGCACCGCATTGTTAAAGCAGATTACCTGTTACCTGTCCCGATGACTCCTCGTCATCCTGAGGGGCTGGGATGATCCTGCCAGTCATGGGGGACACACCCAGCACCTTGGGCTTCTTTTCTATTTTGGGAGCTCCCTCCAAAACAACAACTATGAAGTCTCGTTTGGATTCAGAGACAGGGTCTTCCAAAGCATCAGGTACACTTGATGTTTCAACTGTGGCAACTGCCTCTGCCACCAATGCACTCGCTACACCTGGTTCAACCACAATTTCTGTAACTTCCACAACTGCACTTTCTGCAGTCATCTCTGAACATGCTGCTGCCTTCACTTCCTCAACTATGGGAATGGCTGGAGTCTCTTCTGTTACTGGGGCTACAAGTGTTTCCTCAGGTGCAGGGGAAGGAACTGCCTCTTCGTTTGCTACAACAGGTTGAGTTTCTTCAGCCACAGCAACAGGAGGTTCTTCTGTTACCAAAGAAACTGGTGCCTCATCTGCTTCTAGGGAAACAGGTGTTTCTTCTGTCATCGGGGCAACAGATACCTCCTTTGCTTTTGGGGATACCGCCTCTTCTATTACAGGGGAGACTGGTGCCTCCTCCACAACTAGTGCTTCATCCGCTCCCGGGGAAACTGGTGCCTCTTCCACTATTGGTGCTTTCTCTGCTACAGGGGTAACTGGAGCCTCTTCCACCACAGATGCAAACAGTGTCTCCTCTGCAACTGGTGCTTCTTCTGCCACTTGGGCAACAGACACCCCCTCTGCAACTGAGGAAACTGGTGGTTCTATTACTGGGACAACTGGGGCCTCTTCTATCACAGGGGCAAACGCTGCCTCTTCTGCAACTGGGGCAAAAGATACCTCCTCTACAATTATGGAAACTGGTGCTTCTTCCATCACTGGGGTAGCAGATACCTCCTCTGCAACTGAGGAAACTGGCACTTCTGTCACAGAGGAAACAGATACCTCCTCTGCAACGGAGGAAACTTGAGCCTCTTCTGTTACAGGGGCAATAGGTAACTCTTCTGGGGAAACGGGTGAATCAACTGGTGCCTCCTCTTCTACTGGTGCTTCTTCAGCTACTAGAAAAACTGATGACTCCTCTATCACTGGGGCAATGTGTGCCACCTCTGCAGCCGGTTCACTTTCTAACTCATCTGCTGCAGGCACCTCAATGGGCTTCTTCAGTACCGCTTCAATGGTCACTACATCCTCTGGTCCAGCAATCACTTGTTCCAGTGCTACAGGTTCCACAGGATCAACCTCGATCACAGAGGCAGCAGCCAGCTCAACTGTTTCCATAGTTACTGGGCTAACCAAGTGTGACAGGGCCTCTGCAAAACACAACCAAGCAGCCCAATATTCGTAAACTCAACCAAATTATTTGTGATATCAAATACACAATGAAGAGGTTTTCTAAACCTATGTTTCATATCAATAATAAAGGAAGCTCCCCTCTGAAAGGAAGACTGTTAAGAATGGGTGGATAGTAATATTCTAAAAGTGATAGGTACATTAAAATTGATCTGTTCATCTTCCTAAACACCTCCTTTAAAGATCTTAAAAGTACAGTTAAAGGGTTAATTCACCCAAAAATTAAATTCTCTCATCATTTACTTACCCTCATACCATCCAAGATGTATATGACTTTCTTCAGCAGAAAACAAATGAAGATTTTAAGAAGAATATCTATGCTCTGTAGGTCCATACAATGCAAGTGGATGGTGATCAGCACTTTAAAGCTCCAAAAAGCACAGACAATCGTAGTAAAAGTAATCCATATGACTATATAAATTAATGTCTTCTAAAGTGAAAAGATTGCTTTGGGTGAGAAACTGATCAATATTCAAGTCCTTTTCATTATAATCGTTTACTTCCAGTCGCTCTTTAAAGCATGCCACGAAGGGACTCGGATCTCACTGCCTCTTACATGACGTAATCGTGTTGCATGTTAACACGAGATCTGACGCAATACAACCAGAAGTGCAGCTCGATTCGTTTACAAGAGAACGCTGTTCACAAGCTTAATTGGTTTTGCTTTCATTTGAAAATGCCAGCATGCTTACGTCTCGCAAGAGGCAGTGAGAAGTCTCCTTGTGGACGCACTTTGGAGAGCGACTGGAAGTAAACTATTATATTGAAAATGACTTCATCTGTTTCACACCCAAAGCAATCATTTTGCTTTAGAAGACATTAATTTAACCATTTGAGTCATATGGCTTACTTTTATTATGATTGTCTGTGCTTTTTGGAGCTTAAAAAGCCTGATCACCATCCACTTGCATTGTATGGACCTACAGAGTTGAGATATTCTTCTAAAAATCATCATTTGTGTTCTGCTGAAGATAGTAAGTCATGCACTTCTGGGATGACATGAGGGTGAGTTATTTTTGGGTGAACTATCCCTTTCACCATTGTTTATAAATGACTTCTCAAAACTTCCTTCAATAATACATTGAAAAAGTAAGCCAGTCAAAGTATATATTGTGCAGAGGCATGCAAATTCATAGACGGCAAGACTTACAACAGAAAAGATAGAATTATGACTAAAATAAAAAGTCATTCAGTAGTCCATCCTCACTACAGTAGAGAGAGTAAAGTGCTTTAGTAGTCAGTGCATTCAGATGCATTCACCGATGTGTCTTTATAATGCAGTTTCCGTAGGTCTGTATGTACACAGCATGCATTTGTCAGTTTCCCACCATTCAAAATATAGGCTTTATAAAGAGGCTTTACTGCCAAATATCACCAAGAAAATGGACACACCCCAAATTTTACCACAACAAAAATAGGTGAAACTACTCCTAATGTTTAGTGACAGATTTATCAGTGTAGAGATGAAACATCAATGACCTTTAAGCTAAACTGAGCATTTTAAAATGTCAGCTTCAAAAAAACAGAGGATGAACTTGTCATTTTTTATATATAATAGTTCAGTGTAAAAGCAGAATGTTATAAGAAATGAGTAAACACAGAATATCTTTTTGATACTTATCAGTAATTTTATTAAATGGCTTCAAATCCCTTATTTTTTTATTACACCGACCATTACAATTTCCCAGGTAAACGAGCAATTTCATTAATCACACACATCCTTGAGTTCCTTGTCAGTTACTGAGTTCTCTGTCTGTTCAGCTGTACAGAGGAATATAAAGGGCAAGCTAATACAGAAACACAGCTGGCCTAATTTCTAAGGATTTAGGGCAGCAAAAGACTCAGAATTAGGGTATGAAATTTCACAATATCAATTGGCGTGTACCAACGAAGTGATATCTGGCAGAGAAGCACAGGTCAAAATGCCTTTACACACGTCTCTCATTTTGACAATTCCAAAAAAATGTATCACTGCACTGTTACTGTTATTACAGAGGAATAACAATACAAATCCTAACAGAGCAGTTCATATGCAGCCTTTCTGTGTCTTTGCATGCAGTTGACACTCAGAGAGGAGGTAAGGCCAGAGGTTAAAAGTTACAGGAGGCTGGCTCAGATTTGTAAACACTGAGGTTGAGATGATTGTGAGAAACTGAGTGCAGAAAAAGAGGAGAACAGGAGCAGATAGTCTGAAGAATAGGCAGGTGTGTCTGGTGGAATGTTTGTTCACATTTCACAAAAAAGCAGCAAATTTGGATTCACAGTGGTTTCTACTGTTATCAATACTTGAAACATAATTAATAAAACTTGATACATTTTAATGGCAGCTTGTCCCTCACTGATGACGTCACATCTAAATAATTGCCCTGAGCAGCTGGATAAGAATTCAAGATGGAAATAACTATTCAGCCATTTAAAATAAAGCCTTCTTTTTCAAATATTTCCAGTAGACCCCAGGAATATATATGCATCAATAATATATACAAATTTAGTGAGAGGACATTGCTACAGCATAAAAGATCAAACCCTGCTCTAATACTCACCTAGGTAACCAGAGATAGTACAATACAATGTGAAATATACAAATCACATACACACTAATTGAGCCAATTTTGCTTTCAGCTCCTGAAGAATCTACATGGTGGGGGAGACCTGGAGGTTTTAAACAATAAAACTAATTAAATTCTTTCTTAATACTGTTCTAAAACATATATTAGTGTGTCATGTGTTAATCCTTGTCATGAGAGGGCAACTTGAATAAAAAGTGACGGTGACCATTCTGCTAGGACGTTTGCCATTTAGGGGTCTTCTGTCATGTATTGTGTGCGTGTATATATATGAGTGTTTGTGTACCAATGGGCCAATCAGGATTCTGTTTCAGAAGCTTCTGTTACTGCCTCCTCTTGGAGGGCTGGTGGCATACCATTGCTCTCTGAGGCAGGCCCTTCAGCTTGGATGACCGGAGCTACAACAGCCTCTGCTGCGGCCTCTACTTCCTCTGCTACGGCCTCTACTTCCTCTGCTACCTTCTTCACTTCCTCTGCCACTGCCGCCACCTCTTCTGCTGCTTCTGCAACAACCCCTGCCACCTCAGCGACCACTTCTGCAGTCTCTACAATTGTCTCAGCAACTGTTTCAACAACATTCTTCAGAGTTCCCACCGACTCGACCACTCCCAGAACGACCTCTGCTGTGGCCTCAGATTCAGCAGCTACATCTTCCACCTTGGCTGCGCGCTCAGCAACTTCTACAACCTCTTCCTCCTCTGCCCCACCTGCTACCTCTTCTCCACCTTCTTCTAAACAACAGAGATCAAAAGAAAGAAAAATGTGAGTAGCAAGTTGTTTTCAGGTTTTTTTATTTTGCACACACTCTTCCACCCATTGACAGGAATTCAAAGTGATATGAGGGATCTGTTACGAGTAGTGGTTGACCGATTTGGCTTTGTTAAATGGCGATGCCGATATCAAGAGAGCAGGGTGGCTGATGCCTGACAATGCTGATATAGTTACAGCAAATTACTGAAAAATATCATATTACAGTAGATGCACACAAAATTGCTGAAATGAAATTAACTGAAATCACACATTTATTTTACATAAAATTTACTTGATTCAAAAACCTAAAAACAGAAATGTATAATCCATTGACTAACACTGCCTGTAGATTTTGGAACCGTTTAAAAGTTTTAATTTACAAACGGTTAATAAGAGATCAAGAAGTTAATAAGAGGTTATTGGTAGATGCCGATAATCTAGAAGCGGCTAAAATATTGTCCAATTAATTATCCTGGCCAATATATCGATCTTTCACTAGCTGTGAGCATTTTAATTCTCAAAATCTATTCATGATATTAATCCTATATATTTTAAAGGGGTCATGACATGAGGACTAAAATTTTCCTTGATCTTTTGACATTTAAGAGGTCATTGTACTATGAAAACATACAGCACGTTTCAGAACTCAAAACTTCCTCCTCACAGTAAAAGGAGCATTTGTTAAAACCAAGCTGCCAAAATGACTCGTTTTCAACTTCCTCCATATTGTGATGTCATACTTTGATATTTGCATCTGACCGCCTCCACAACAATACATCCACGCCTACTTTAACTTATCAATTCTGTAGCCCACCCAGTAGCGGTGAGCAGTGAGATGGTAAGTAGAGAGAGCAAGTCAGTCAAGAACAGAGTGCCAATCAAAACAGTGGGCGTTTACTGTCAAGTCTTAAAGGAGAAGCAGCACCTAAACTGAGTGTTTCTGACAGAGGGTCAGAATGAGGGTGGAAAATTATAATGTTTTACAATATATGACTCTTTTGTGCAAAAAACTTAATATTATAAGTGAATCTCAAGTAACATTAAAATAATAAAAATATTTAATAAATGAAAAACCTGGCTTTAAAATTGCACTAATTACCAGCTAATATTCGTTATATAAAATCTACATTGTCACCAGGCCGGTTTCAAAAGCTTTCACACATACACAAACAGCACCCGTCTTACCGTTCTTCCAGGAAAGACCCCACCAAAGGGGTGTAAAAGGAAGAAAAAAAAATCTAGCTTGGTCAATATCAATCAAAAACCAATCACTGCATTCAGCATGCAAATCCCAACAATGAGGAGGAAGAGTGGAAATAACAAAAAATAAAACAGAAACAACAGGGGAAATGGGTTAAGAGGACAGGTGAGGAGGAAAAGGAATACAAAGATGGTTGAGCCTTACCATCTGTTCAAAGTTAGCAGTACCAGCAACTCTGTACACTCCAGCAACACACAATAACAACCAAAGGGGCTTTGTTGTGCATGTTTAATTGGTTGACCCAAAGAGGGATGCTTTCTTTTACATGTCTTTTAACAATTTCAATTTGATTATGGCAAAATAAACGTTACATTTTAAATAAATATTTCAATTGTGAGAAATATCAGTACAATAGATAAAAAGCAGGACTCAGAATGTCATTATTTCAGTAGTTCAGGAGAGAGTGATCCAAAAAGTCCTGACTGATGACTATAGGTGCCCAGCCCCGACTGTCCAAATTAGTTAACACTCTGGAAAGAGTCAGAACAAAAAGAAGATTAGAAAAGGTAGGAAAGAGATGCCTCAGATTTTTGCAATATTTTGCTTACTAAAATCTATTTTGATGAGAGACCACAGTATTGAAGATAACTGTAGGCACTCAGTAATTTGTTACCGATGCCATGGTAGAAAATTAATTCACTATTCACTGTCAACCATGATTAAGTTAATCTATGAGTGAAAGTGTTCAAGAACAGGGTGGTTACTGAGATTAAGAGAGTAGTATTCAGCTAGTTTTGTGCTCCTAACTTGGCTGCCCCCATGAGGGACCCTCTCCATGTAGGATAACACAGATTTTATAAGGTCTCTTATATGACTAGAGTCTTCATCTCATGTGAGTGCTCATTATTTAATATATATATGTTTTAAAATTACTATTAATTTCTTTAGGAGTAAAACTTTTTAAATTAGGAAAAATTATTGATTGCACCATTAACTGCCTCAATATGCACATTTTCACAATGGCCATATTGCTAGTGAACATTTTAGTAGGCAAGTCTTTCTGGACTGCATAGAGGTAAAACAGGACAACAGGTAAAGAAGCCAGGAAAAAGAGGGTTTTGAGAGAGAACGAGAGTGCTCTTGGGTGTAGACAGATATAATAGATGGTTAATTTAAAAGGAGTGTGATACGGGTCAAAGAAAGTGGCACCCAGTTCTGATTAACAGGCTTTCTGACAAATAGGATTAGAGGATCAGGTGGGTTAGAAGGGTAAGACATAAGGACAGCTATTCAAATGTTCATTACAATCTCAACAACATGAATAAACAAATGCATCAATTCATATAAGTCCATAAATAAGCCTCAAGCTTATTTAGCACAGAGAGGAATCTTCACTAACCCAATTTTACCAATGTTCTAAGGCTCTATGTAAACAAGCCATTGGGATTTCACCAATGAGGTTTTGCTACATTGTAGCCCATTACAGATCTTTCAAAGGACCTCAATAAAACTTCAGGATTAACCTGACCCAACTTGATATTAACAAAGTAAATATTAATCAGAACAGATCATAAACTTTGTGCCGAGAATGTACATTGTGGAATGAAAGGTAGGGGTTAGGGCTGGGTAACAATATCTCTGGGTCTCAATGTCAATTCCATTCTTAAATCCCAAGATTGATCTTTTACTATATGCGGCCCCCCATAATGCAATTAAGTCACTTACATGTGTAACCAAATCTCACGCTATGCAACAAAAATGTCTATGATTAGCCACTTACTAAAAAATGTTCAGATTTCACTCCCCATTGACTGTAGTATAGTGGAGAAGTTATTAGCACAGAGGTCCTTTCACTGCGTGTTGACAGTAAACACGGATCCATATGTCATTGAATAATGTCTCTTAATACCATTTCTGGGGTTTTTTTTAAATTATTTTTTTAATAGTCAGTTGTTGATTTAAAATAAGAAAAAAAGAAAAATTTAATTCTAATCTCGCATGGATGCGGTAAAGAAATTACGTACATATTCTCTCATTATATGCGCTTACTGACTGATGCTGCTAGTCTAAAAGAGACAGTACCATTTAAGCGCACGTTCTACATATCAATGTAAATACTTGTAAATAGTACAAATTATGCAATAAACAATACAAATTTTATATATTATGCAACATAATATATGCAATTTGAAGACATTAATTGATGGAATAGACAATTTAAAGAAAAAAAAATAATTCAAAGCTAAAATGCAACCAATTTGATAAAAAACTAATGATAATATTAGTTTAATATTTTCTAATTGTACCTAGAAGGGTTGCCTAGAAAGGTTCCTTTAAAATTAAAAGCATTAGCTGAGCAAAATTGACATCGTAACAGAAATGTACCCATATGAATCAATATTGAATCGAAAAATCTGTATCAATTCCCAGCCCTAGTAGGGGGCATGATAATTTAGTTAATCCAACACCATGGTTGTTCAGAAACTGAGGCAATAGTACATTTCAAATTTACACAGACAAAAATATACTCATTTCAAACCATGCAAGTTCAAGCACAGAATTCAGTAATAAATACCACTATGTTTGGGACAAAATTATAAACATTTCACATGACAGACAGAAATTTGACTCATTACGAAGCCCATCTATGCCAATTATCTTGAAGTTTATATTAATTTGCCCAATTTTCAAGTTGAAGTCAAGATAAAGATTTTTAGTAAGCAGTCATTATGCCCAAAAATTAAATCACACATGAACTTACCATCATCTTCATCCCCACCTAAAAACAACACAAAAAAATCATAAAGATTAAAATGGTGTTTCATTATCATCTGAAATCAGTCAGTGAACCCTGATGCTGCTGTATGAAGCTATTTTGCCTCTGAATAATCACTGACCCATATCAGTGGTCATAACACTTGTAACACTGCCTTATTTATAGTACATGAATGGGAAAGCACTTTATACAGGTGTCATTTAGATAAGACTGCACTTTGGCTTAGGTGCAGTGTTAGAGGAAGTAGTATATGACACAAATTATTTAATGTGGTGGAAGTGGATTTAGCAGGACTGTGGCAGTGTTCAGCTGTCTGACACTAATGCACTGACTTGAAGAGGAATGTGAGTGTGTGTATCCTCAGAGGTCTGGCCAAATGTCCTCTGCATACCGTCACACACCAGCGTGTCTTTTGTTGTGGTTGTAATTATGCTGGAAGGCCAGCAAAGAATATTTCTGTGGCATTTTTAGAACAATATACACTCACCTTCCTGACACCACTGATGCCTTAGATTTTCTAGATGCCTGTATATTCACCTTTACATTACATTAAACCTGACTAGCATGAGAAAGTTATACTGCCAGTACTCTTTCTGTAACAAGGTAAATTATGTCCCCTCATGCAAACAAGTAATGTTCGAACAGGTCATCCAAAAATGCTTGTCTGAATCTTATGAGTGATTAAGTTACAATACTGAAAGCAAAATCTGTATAGATGCCGAGTGGAATGGGACAACAGATTAGACTTACTCTTGGGTGGCCATGGTTTGGGCTTCCACTCCGACTTGGGGCGAGCACGAATTTCAGAAATACGGTCAACAAAACGGTCATGGTCCGTTGCCACTGTCCTGTAAACCTGTCATAGGTGTTGATCAAAATATTCAATAATTCAAGTAAATGGTCTGAAATCACAAAACAATCAACATCAACACAAAGCATCCATGTGAGATTTAATAAGACTTTGGGATTTGATGGGACTTACATATGCTATGGCACCTGCAAAAGCCCCACCACAGAGGATGGCATAAAGGAAATTCTCACCGGAGCCACCAGGAACTGACGACATAAGCCTCCGAGGAACAACTACCAAGAGAATAGAATTATTACAAGAAAAAAAAAACATTTTTTGATTGACTGCATATTTAGTTTAGGCAATGTGTATTTCTAAACATTATTGTTTTGAAATGATAACAGGATTTCTTTCTCTTTTTGACATTCTTTTTATAAATAGTTTTTGTCCCCCTGGAACCTTTAAAGTGACTGGCATATAGATTGATACCCAAGGCAACCAGAGGAGGTCCTGAGCTGCTTTCTGCCCAGTAAATCATTACCTGATTGGATTCAGGACGATGGTTTTAGGTACCTATAAATATGCTTGTATGCAGCATTCACCTAGATACTTACCCACATTATTCCTGCCTTTCCATGACTCAGGATTATGGTGGAGATTAAGTGAAAAGCATTTTAACATGTCACTGGTTGTGAAATCCTAGATTTCAACATATCTAATATTTTCAGCATTATATCCTCATAACTTGCATTAAAAACTTATATTTGCATATGCATTTATTCTATCTAATAAAGGGCGAGCGCATTGAGTTCCATGTCCTCGTGTTTGCGTCTATACATTTCGACCACTGCCACACGTTCACAACCACGTGATCGAGTTGAACGTGGACCCATACTCGTATGACACCTTACAACACTGAAGGTCACAAATCAAGTTCACTACGAATACTGTTACATCATAATGTCAA
The DNA here is from genome assembly GCF_019703515.2 of Myxocyprinus asiaticus. NCBI lineage: Eukaryota > Metazoa > Chordata > Actinopteri > Cypriniformes > Catostomidae > Myxocyprinus > Myxocyprinus asiaticus. The sequence continues at coordinate 31,141,333 of NC_059365.1, forward strand.
TGATCACTTTTCGATTCCCTATTACGCAAATTCGCGTTTCATAATCCATTTAGTGACGTAGGAATCATTCGCTGGTAGAAACATTATTCGAATTATTATATGGGGGCTTGAGTCGACCTAACTCTGCATATTGTTTTAAATGCACATGGCTGGCAAATGTTTTCGGTAATAAACTTGTGCAAAAAAAAAATAAAAAATTATAAAAAAGTATTAATACAGGATTGCATTGCCCATAATGGCTACATTCTTGTGTTTGGTGTGAGGCTGAGGTATGTCAGATCTGTACATTGTGTTCCCTGCAGATAACACCACGAACATGTGTCGATATAGCCTAGTTGGCATGTAATTTCTGACTGGCACTTTGACTAGCCTGGTGATTACTTTAAGCCATTTAAACGTGTGAAGCACGGATGGCTCCAACATTGAAACTGACCTTCATGTCACCTTAACCCTAACTCTCCGTCTTCCCTTAACAACAACAACAACAACAACAACAACAACAAAGTGACAGTGTACATTTTGTGTTAAACATTGTGGTACATGTCCAGCTCAAGCACATTTTAGTGTGAAATTCAAAAATCAGTGAATTATCACTAGTATTAACATATCGCGAGACACAACAACACAACAGATGCACCATTGCAATGATATGATAAGCCAGATATGACTTTACGAAAAGGAATCCTGTATCAGTTATTAGACAGATAAGAAGTCCCTCACCATCTCTGTAGAGGTGTGCCCGGTTCAGGGAATGTCGTGCCAAAGGCCCACACCTCTGCCAGGCCGCTCTGCACGCAAACATCGTCCAAACAGCCACGAGAGAAAGCTGCGTGCTAGTGCAAGAGAGGCTCAATGAATGTGTGTGGAGATAGTTGAGGTGGGAGGAGTGTTGCAGGAGAGAAGAGGAGGAGAAAACGCTCAACTAAAGAAAAATCCATAATTTTTCTATCCTCCTCCCCCTGGCCAAGAGTCTCGGACACGCCCACCCAGCCCCCACCCCAAAGCTTTGTAGCGACTGAATGTTCTATGCTCTCGTATTTGGGTCAACAGCCTCGAGTGCCTTATTACTTTTATAAAACGGTCACCACATAGGCTAATACAAATATTAAGGACACAGACTTTCATTGAAGTGTTTTATTTTGTAATTAAAATTATTGTATGACATGCTTCCGCCAGAAAATATAGTCCCTGACAGTAAACAGTAAACATAACTGTCAGCTATGGGTGCTGTGGAGTGATGCACATAGAAGTTCCCTGAAGAGATCAGGGGCCTTGGCAGTAATGCAACATATTTGGATGCTAGCTGCCATAAAACCTCAAAGAAGAAGAAGAAGAAGAAGAAGAAGTTCAGAGGCTGTATATGTATAAAGTCACTTAGAGTAAAATATTTGTCTTAAAGGTGCTATATGTAATATTTTTACTGTACTAAATCATAAAATGACCATAATATGTCATTAGAGAATTAGGAAACATGCTAAGTTGAAATACTGGCTTCTCCGATAACAATGCTATAGCCAGTATATTCTACTTTGAAGTTTCCATTCCGGCCTGAATTTCTGTTTATGTTTTGGCCTGTGTGATCCCGCCCACTGCCCACTCACCAATAGTATTTCGACACAGCCGGGTTGCCAGATTTGACAATTTGTTCAGCCGAGACAACACACTCTACAACAAAGAAATGATGTGTTGGACTTATGATAGTGGAATTTAGGCAAATGTGTTTTGTACTTGAGCGAAATTAAATCCACCAATATACATTTTTTAATGCACCATATTTTTTCATTTAAGGAATACATTAAAACTCATTGTTGTGAATTAAGCATTTGAAAAATGTGATGGGCTACATACCTATCAGTCAGTATTTGGGGGGTATTTGAAAAATGGTGCATCTGATAAGAGCCCAAACCTAAACACTATATAAAAAGTTTAATAAGCTCATAGTGTTGTGTGGGGTGTCAGGTGCTTTGACAGATTCCTTCTGCAGTTTAATGTACTTTAGAGACGTTTAACCCCAGCTTAAAATGTACATTTTACTGATATATTTTTATTTGTAAATATTATAAACTCAAAGTCATGCAAGTTTCCATTTCCATTTTGCAAAACAACTTGTCCAAAACAGCAAGTGAGTCATTATTACTTTAAATAGGCCAAAAAATAAATAAAATAAAATAAAATACAAAAATAAAAACAGGCTTACCAACGCCACTCAACCAAACAGAGTGCTACAATAAAATATTGTTGATATGTTGAACGTCAAATTTACCATTAAATTGAACCGTTCTTAACTGAAAAATGTGTTTTAATTATCGTTTCATTTCGTGATTTAAATTGTCCTTGTGGAGAAATTATGTTTTGATAACGTGAAAAGCATATGCAATTTATATTGCAAGATTTGCATTTTGATTTTTTTGTAGCCTTCAGTTTGCACATTATTTGAGGACCGGAACTCTCCGTTTTCTAATAAATAATATGAAATGGTTTGACTATATTGTTTTACACATTGTTTAGAAAATATATTTGAATTTGTCAATCGTCCGAAAACACCCTCATCCCCTTCATCTGGTACACCACTTCCTTGACATTTACAGTTATTTATGTGTTTATTTTTTACTCATTTTGTTTTCATAGGTCAAGCAGGGCAACCAAAACAAAATAAGTAATTCATCATTTAAATAATTTAAAAACAATGTTTGTCCATTGATTTTATGTTATTGGTGATATCAGTGTTAAAAACTTGAATTTTGGAAAATACAAAAAGTTGTGTAAAAGAATTTCCAAGGTCAAAGTTTTCAATTTACATATTAACTATCATTTTTCGCATGGTTTATTTAAATATGTCATTAGTGTTACATTGTTTAATGTTCATTTGAAAGATGTGTATTGAAAATGTAAAATTATTTCATGGTATGATTCATCAGCTTTAGTCTGAATTAATCTTTTTTGTGAATTTGTCACTGGTGTTATCGTCAATGGTTTTATAACCTAATTCATGAAACAAATTAAAATATTAAAATAATGAACAAGTCATGTTGTCCTTTATGAATACAAATAATGTCAAGATGTTAGAAAATGTTTACACTCAGCATTTGATGAAAACTGAACTAAACTGAAGTGAAAATGTCAATATTTTGTAAGTCAAAAAGTATTATTATTATTTTATTGTATTTTTTTAAATGAGCCATTTATAAGTTTACTGTTCTATTATATTTGGGCATTTTGAGTCAGATACCACAAAATAAATTGCTTGCTTTATTATAAACATAATTTACTGTTTCATGCTAATTTTACATTCATTAATGGAAGTTTTCGAACACTACGCCTAATTTCTATGTATTCTTAAAAGAGATGAAACATTATTTGAATACTATAACACTCTTTTAATAAAATAAAATAAATAAATAATAATAAAACAAACAACAGTTACAATTTTCTCTGCCTTCAAACTCTTTAACTTAATTGATGTATAAATTATTGTTTCTTTTAATGCCCTCTTTATTTTGTATTTTATTTATTTATTTATGTTTTGTATTTTTACCCTTTTAACATGTTCTGCCTTGCTCTTTGTTTCATTTAATATTACCTCAGTTAACTTTTCAACCAATTGTTTGGTGAAATTTTCTTTGTACTGTGTTGCAGGAACAAAAATAAAAATAAAAATATTCACTGTTCTTGAGAGTAAAACACTTATATTTAGAGGAACAGTGGCTCAAACAGTCTTTCCAACGACATGATGTGTGTAATTTATGTTACAGACATTCCAAGAATTACAGAAGTACTTGGATTAAAGTTCCACATGTTGATGTTCCCTTTACAATCTACCCAAATACTAGTTACTATAGTAAAATTACAATCATTGAAAATTAATGGGATCTCCTCCAAACCCTGCATTGTAATCTTTTATGTGATTACAGAGGTCGCCAAAATTTCATTTTGTTTTCTTTCTTCATTTTTATTTATCTTTATATGTCCATTTATTTTGGATATATTATTTTGGGATTTTACTAACGTACATTTGTTTTTCGTTTTCTCTTTGTTGTGTATGGATATACTTCTTGGTTTTAAAAGTAGTAGCACAACAGAAGTTAATTTTATTAAATGCTTTTATTGTTATTTACCTGATTTCACATTCCCAGAAGTAAATTTAGCAATCAAAAGCCCTTAATTATTGTTTTTGAAAAGGAAATCAAGCAATACATCCAGACTGTGAACCATTAAGACTGTGAAGACTGTGCTTCCTATTTAAAGTATTTCTGTAAATGATGATAGGCTACATTATATTTTATATATTTTTTACCTTTTATACTTGTGACACCAGAGATCTTTTATATTTAGATAACAATCTCCGACGCTCTATCATAGGAGAGAGCGTAACGACAGTATGACACTGTTTGCTGATATCACATAAATGACTGGGGAGAGCCGTAAACTGATAACTGTCGCAAAATTGCCAGTGTGCCTTCTCTTATAAGACGGAAATTTTATCGTAGACACCACGCATAGTTAATTACAAAACTATTGTTTAGTGTAAAATATGTTGAAGATTAGCGGACAGGTTCATTATGTGAGCTGTTTCCTCACAACTGCGGTTTATTCAACACACTGAAGCATCTCCTCCATAGACATCCATATATATAAAAACGGACTATTGTCTCCTCGCCAGTGTCCTGCCCATAGAACTGTGTTGCTTGGTAACCTTGTAGGTTGATTTTGGTAGAAGGGCTCTGCTCTGGTGACACCCCCATCGAAATGTAAATAAGCATGCCTGGTATGGGAAGATAGCACTGAATAACTGACTTCATCCTCACACATCTCATAATATAACCATACAGGTATTGGAAACACAAATGTTTAAATACGTATCTCCGATATATCGAAAATATAGTAAAATGCATATAAAATATGTTCGAGTCTTTTTCCAGTGAAGAGTGACGTCACGTTCAGGTACGCTCTCGTTTGCGGCTTTTACACTCGACATGAACTTCAGCAAAAATGTCCTGCAAAACGCCTAAAAAGGAGCAACTGACAGATGAAGAGATAAGTGAACTATTTAATAATTCGGAAGAAATTATCAGTGACTCGAGCAGCAGTGATGGCGAGGAGCTTCCCCCCAACCTCGAGCTTCTCTAGAGTCTTGAGGATGAAGCTGCTGACTTCACTGATGGAGGGAAAGAGACAAAGATTTCAGATGAAGCAGAGGAGGTGAGCTATTCCAGCTGGAGAACTACCTGCAATTTCACTCCTCCTGGACCTGGGGTTGTTTTTGATAACACAAATTCTGGGGTGCAAAACCCACCGGCAGCTCCAGATGAGGTCCAGTGTATTAAAATGTTCATAACGGAGGAGCTTGTTGAGGAACTGGTGCAAGAAACAAACCGACATGCGTTGCAGCTTCAGGATGAGAAATGTACTGCTTCAAAGGGAAAGCTGGCAAAATGGATGCCAACTGATATAAATGAGATGTACACATTCCTGGTGACAGTTCTATTGATGGGAATTATCAAGAAATCGTCCCTACGTGACTACTGGAGTACAGACCCCATGATTCAGACCCCTTTTTTTGGGACTTTGTTCTCTCAGGACCGCTTCCTCTCGCTCCTGCGCTGCCTAAACTTTGCCAACAGTGCGAAGGCTGATGTCGATGACCCCCTGTTTGAAATAAGAAGAGTATTTACTGAAATCACTTCCTCCTTTCAGTGTTTTTGTGCCATACAGGGATCTCTGTGTGGACCAATCTATGATGAATTGGAAAGGTAGACTGGCATTGGGTCAACCCTTTCCAGCAAAAAACAATAGGTTTGGGGTGAAGTTTTTTGTTCTCCGCGATGTGCTCACTGGTTATGTGCTGGGTATGATTATTTATACAAGATCCACCACTGACATCCACCACCACGCCAGGCTTGGGATCTCTGGGTCTGTTGTCATGACCTTACTGGCCCCTTATGTGTCAAAGGGCCATATTCTTTAAGTGGACAGTTGGCACAGCAGTCCCACGCTGTTTCAACTCCTCCATTCTCATGGCACAGGGGCCTGTGGAACTGTGTAGGCTAACAGGAGGGGGATGCCAGCTTTCACCAACAACAACATGACCAAGGGCCAAGTGGAATACCAAGAGAATGGAACACAGTTGGCGGTAAAATGGTGCGACAAAAGAGATGTTCACGTCCTGACCACTGTCCATGCATCTGTCATGGCAGTTTCACAGAAGGTTGATTACACCACCGGGCAGAAAAAGAAGAAGCCACTCTGCATCCTAGAATACGATAAAAAAATGGGGGCCATGGACAAAGCAGACATGATGAAATGTTTTATAAAGTGTGCCAGGAAGACCACCAAGTGGTATAAGAAGATCTTCTTCTACATGCTTGAAACTGCCATATTCAACAGTTTCATTGTCCACCACCAACTTTCTGGTGAGAAATTTGCACTTAAACCTAAAAATATTCTTTTGAAGCACTTTTTATATTGTTTAAAGGAATGGTTCACCCAAAAATGATCATTCTCTCATCGTTTACTCACCCTCATGCCATCACAAACTCGCATTAACTTCTTTCTTCCGCAGAACACAAACAAAGATATTTTATTGGAGATATAATGAGAATATATCCAGACAATGCAAGTCAGTGGGGTCCAAAACTTTCCAGCTCTAAAAAGGACGTAAAGGCAAAGCCAAAGTTAATCGATAAGACTCCAGTGGTTTAATCCATGTCTTCTGAAGGGATACAATCAGTTTTGGGTGATAAAGGACCAAATAGAACTCCTTTTTTACTATAAATCTCAACTTTCACATTCTTCTTATTTGTGCATATCGCCACCTACTTGGCAGGGAGGAGAATTTATAATAAAAAAGAACTTAAATATTGCTCTGCTTCTCACCCACACCTATCATATCACTTTTGAGGACATGGATTTAACCACTGGAGTTTTATGGACCATCAAATTTAGGTCACCATTCACTTGCATTGTGTTGACCTACAAAGCTACATCTTAATCTCCTTAGCACAATCATGATTTGATGCTTGATTACACTTCCTCCACTTCCAGTGTCCTCTTTGGAGCTTGGAAGTTTTGAACCCCATGGACTTGTAAGAAAGTAAAATAAGTTTGAAACGGCATAGAGGTGAGTAAATGATGAGAGAATTGTCATTTTTGGGTGAACTATTCCTTCAATGTAATTTCCAGTAATGTACTATTTCACACTCCTCTTCACTCTAATCATGTATTCTGCTATCAATAGGCAAAGTCATGACTCCTCTAGAGTTCCGGATGAACCTGATGAGAGCGCTGCTGGAGGAGAACAGTACACCTCGGATTCCACCCAGGGGGGTACGTCCTGCCTTGGACAGTCCCTTGCGTCTGACAGCCAGGCACTTCCTCTCTGACATCCCTCAGACTGAATTACAGGGCAGGAGAACCAGACGTGCCTGCAAGGTCTGCATTTCCGGCAAGCGCAGGACAAAGAAGAGGCGTAGCACTAGATATATGTGTGTGGCATGCAACATTGCCTTGTGTGCTACTCCTTGTTTTGAAGAGTACCACACACTGAAAAATTATTGAGAACGACTGTCAAATAAAATGATGCATTCTTTGATATCACAAGCAACAACTCCTCACACCAGGACGACTGTTCATGAATGCATCTTTGAGCAATTAAGGTGTTTTGAAGGGCTCCCTAATATCAACTCACTAATGTTAAACTGCTGTAAAGATCACAAAACGGGTTATACATTTATGGATTACTTATTTCTGATCCTTGAACACAACACATGTGAAGTTCCAAAATTCACTCAAAAATTTACAGAAGTAAATTTACAGAAGTAAATTTTTATATGCTACCTTACATTTAACACACATTAGCAGTATTATGTCTGGCTTCATGTTTTGTTACGGCAACTAACTGCATTAGAATGTTTTAAGTTATTATTTTTACTAGTATATATGTTTATACAGTATGCTATTCTGTTGAAAGGCTACAGCTCTGGATACTCTCCTATTAATTAGTGAAGAATATATAGTAAGCAGAGCAGCTTTGCAGGGAGATTTACCATTGCATATACTGACTAAGATTCATTTGTTTTATGTCCATGCATGCTTTCCACTGTACAATGGACAAAGACAATTGAATGATTAAAATGAAAAAACGTTCTAAATTGAAAGTTGTGACATCACTACGGATTCTGAATGTTGTCATCACATGTGCTTTTATTTGGAGATTGACAGTCGACAAGCATTTACTGAATTAAGATGTTCAAGAATGTGTCTATTATTGATTTGCATAAAAATCACATGACCAAGCTGAATTTATTAAGGGAGGAAAAGTGAATTGCACACTTATTTTTAATTTCCTTTGTTCCCAAACAAATATTGTCCTTTAAGTAAATCTTTTTTTTAACTCATGATTGCTGGAAACAGTAGAGAGAGACTAAAAGCAAGTAATACATACACATCTTTGTTAAACATTACTGTACATTTTTCCATAATAGAGGTACATTGAAATGGGAATAGTAGATCCACAAAGAACACAGTAGTCAGTGCCCTACAAAGAAAAAAGAACAAAACAATGACTGTTCTCACTGGCAAATCGATACTTCATTATCGTGGCATAGTCATGCTATTACAGGTCAATTACAAAAAAGTACTTAATAGGATCATGTCTTTGTACTATACACACTAAAGCACTTTCGTTCATTACTCCACATAACGCCGTCTGCCAAATGCCTTAAATGTGAAAGCATGAATCTGCAGTCATACATTTTCTGTCTTTGCAAACATCGGGTTAAAATCTTGCACCCAAACCTAAAGGTACAATTTTGATCTGGAGTTGTGCACTTTGTTTGGTTTTACAGGGTAAAGGGGTACAGACAATCTGAATGACATTAAATAAGGAGACTGTAATGGTTTTACTTACACATCCCTATGAATTACTCTAAACCATTCCTTATTTTGTACTCCTGCACATCAGTGCTGTGTTGTTTGAAGAGCTATTGGGAAACAGAGAAAGTGCATCACCAAAAGTAGGTTTTAGAGTTAAGGCAACTCAAAAAACAGATATAACTTTGTGTAAGTTAAATATTTAAACTATTTTAAATGTAAAATAGTTACCAGTGCCCACAGGAAAACGGTGCTTCCAAACGCCAGCCCTACTCTTAGCATGTTTGGCTTGGAAGGATCAGGTTTGGAGGCAGTGAAGGCATTTCTGCTAACCACTGAAAGATACAGAGAAATAAATCAATCCTTGAAAACCATTTTTAATGAATGTATTGGCTGTATTGGACAGTGTTGCTACCCGCTACCTGTCAAATTGTATCAGCTCTAATATGCCCTGGTGGCTGTTTTCTAAACTTTAAATATTTTTTAGTTATGAGCATTACATTTTTAAACAGTGATGTCATGCACAGTCACCGGATTGTCTGGTATTAATCAACAAATTCTGAAAGTGGTCTTATAAATAAAGCATAATTAATATTAGTAGCAAAATTGTGGGAGAAAAAACTTAAAAATTAAGATATTCTCTTTTAAAATAAGTGTTTTATTTACATATTTTTAAACATCAAGACTGGTGTATTGCTAAGCTAAGAAAGGTTAGGCCACGCTGCTTCGCTAACAACGTATAGGACGAATACTGTTACAATAATGTACGCATAATATAGTTGGATTGTAGTACTTACTCTTATTGACAGCTGATGTCCGCAACAATAACCGACCGAGAACCATTTTGACAGCGTCTATAACCCCACACGAACTTGTTCGATTCAATCCGTGCTCGATTATCTTCCCTGTCAACTGGATTGACCGATCTAGTGGCAAACAGAGTAATCGATCACGAACCACGTTTAATTCTCACATTTCTACGATTATATAATAGTGCATTTATTGAAACGTACTTAACGATGATCTTTTAAATGTTAATTGTCAGGACAGGCATATTCCAAGATCCCGTTGTCATTTGAACACTGAAAACGTACATTCGTGTGACGAATAATAGTGCCACCTAGCGACTACAATGTGTACTTCATAACAATCAATATTACAATATATATCTTTGATCGTACATTTCATTGTACTGTCATTATAATAAGATATACACCAGAGGTATGTTTACATCCATGCACCTATATTCCCTTAAAGCACGTTATTTCGACCGTGCCATATTCGCCTCGGAAATACTGCACACTCGGCGCATGCGCGCTTCACCGTTTGACCCGGAGAGAAGCAGCGTCGCCATTTTGGTTCTGAAGGGGGGCCTGCTGTCACCACGTGAAGGCGAGAAGCCCCAGACAGCGAAGTTCGGGGGGTTTTAGGATACAGCAGACAACCCGGCCAGAGGATCGCGGATTCCGATTCATGATTAGCAAAGTCACGGTGATCGCCGCTCAAGAAGCACCATGCCCTCGATCACTCTGCCGCCGAAGGAGAACGCTCTCTTTAAGAGAATATTGGTAAGTTGGGGGAAATCTGCAAATGAGCGCTAGCTTGTTAATAATAGAAAGCAAGCGTGTGTTAGTCGCTTTCCTATTTTAGCCAGGATCCCTCTCCGCTGACTTCACGCGAAACCCGCTAAGAGCCTTTTGCGACCTCGTGAAGTATTTGCGGCGCGTTTGTTTCTAATACTGCTGACATGACCATCAGCTCGTGCACATTCCCGCACTTTGAGAGCAGAACTTCCCAATACAGAGCTGCTAACTGCCTTAGCACGTTTATCCCAAAGTATGTGATTTGAAAACCATATCGCCGAAATGAACATTAAACACTGCTTAAAACCTCAGCTTATAGTTCACCAACAATAACATGTACACTTAGAGAGTTTTAGACGCGAATGTATGTTATAAAAACAACGGTTAATCTGTTAGCCGACCAGTCACCATACAAGTTATTAGAATGCTGCGGTGCGTAAAGCAACATAATAGCAGCATAGTAAACACACGAAAGCAGGAAATCTACATATATGTTAGTCTAAAGACTGCTTCAGCACGCTTTATTGGAAAAACAAAGCATTAAATGCAGTCTTATTAGTGCAGTGTGTGTACTTTTAAGAGTGGCACTTTTACCTGTACTAGGCCACGCCTCAAAGCTGCTGTCAGATCCAACTGCATGAATCTTGCAAATGGGTTTCCCGTTTAAAAAGTGTCCTGCCTTGTTTTGTGGTTCGTTAACTAACCTAATGAGCTGTCTACCTAGGCAGCATTTTTGGTCATTATTTTGTGCGCATTCTAAGTCATCTCAGCTGTCTAGGTAGGTAGCTTACTGGGTTTTGAGACACAGCTGAATAGAAAATACTTTGAAACTGAGTTATTCCCCAGTGACTTATATTAGTTTCAGATGTCCCAATGGTGCTCTTTTGTTCTTATGAAGTTGTTTTAAATAGGGTATAATGACTCAACATTAGTTTGCACAGTCATTGCTCTCATTTAGCATGTAATAACAGTCCAAATGGTTAATTTTGTGTTGTTCTGGTGCAAATTAAGTAAGACATACCTCTGACTTGTTTATTTTCTGCTGTCAAACATCTGTTCCTTCAAACAGTCTAATTTCTCAGGCTCACTGCTCACTCATAGAAGTCATTGAAACAATGCAAACAGCAGTGCTAAAGGGGTTTGTTAATCATGCTTGAGCCAGAGGGGCATTCCTTCACAATTATGTTATGTTGATATTTGGCTGAATGCACTTTTGGACAGCTGAACTGTTGTGGTGACCAGTGTTTGCAATCAGCATCTCATAGCCTTCTTCCTGAGCCTGCCGTGGGCATTTTTAGAAGCACTGTGAAACACATTCAAAAAGAGATACATGAAATCAGTAAGCAAGTCTTTAAAGGGATAGTTCACACAAAAATGGAAATTCTGTCATCATTTACTCACCCTTATGCCATCCCAGATGTGAATGACTTTCTCTCTTCTGCTGAACCCAAAGAAACATTTTTAGAAGAATATTTCAGCTCTGTAGTTTCTCACAATGCAAGTGAATGATGACCAGAACTTTGAAGCTCCCAAAAGCACATAAAGGCAGCATAAAAGTAATTCCTACAACTCCAGTGTTTAATCAATATCTTCTGAAGTGATATGATAGGTGTGGGTGTGAAACAGATCAATATTTAAGTCCTTTCTTACTATAAATCTCCACTTTCACATTCTTCTACTTTTGTTTTTGCCGATTCACATTCTTTGTGCATATCGTCAGCGACTGAGCAGGGAGGTAAATTTATAGTAAAAAAGGACTTACATATTGATCTGTTTTTCACCACACCTATCATATCACTTCTGAAGACATTGATTAAACCACTGAAATTTTATGGATTACTTTTAAGTGGCCTTCTGGTCACCATTCATTTGCATTGTAAGACCTACAGAGCTTAAATATTCTTCTAAAAATCTTTGTTTGTGTTCAGCAGAAGAAAGTAAGTCATACACATCTGGGATGGCATGAGGGTGAGTAAATAATGAGATATATGAAAATAATAATTCATTTTTGGGTGAACTATCCCTTTAAGGGAACGCTGATACAGAAGGTGCGGCTCATTTTTCAAATCCCTTTACTGGCAAAGATCCAGTGCATGTCTTTGCAAGAGTTCACTTCAGCCTTTGTGTAGTTGCATCTCTTCTACAGGGTGCCAAGGTGATTCACACTTGTATCATACTTGGAGTCTCCTGATTGTGTAGTTTCAGTACAGATCGTGTTACACACTTTCTCTGTGGTTTTGGTTTGATGTTTCTGGTTTGAAAGGTTAACAAGATGTAGATCGCTTACTAAAACCTTAAATGATATTAATTTAGGCTAATATGCAGTGAAAGTGTTTTTAAAGAGCATCTTATTCCTTTTGTATGTCTTGTAGAGATGCTACGAACACAAGCAGTACAGAAATGGGCTCAAGTTTTGCAAACAGATCCTGTCCAACCCAAAGTTTGCCGAACACGGAGGTAAGACCGTTCTCATTCAGTATAAATTTAGTAGGTGTGTCAGGCATTTATCACATATTTTTCTCTTAAAGGAATATTTGACTTCCTTTCCTATGCGGAACACAAAAGGTGATATTTTAATGAATACTGTCATCTGTCTTAAAGGAATATTTCACCCAAAAATGATTATAATTTACTCTCATGCCATGCCCAGATGTGTATGACTTTCTTCTGCTGAACACAAATGAAGATTTTTAGAAGAATATCTCAGCTCTGTAGGTCCTCACAATGCAAGTGAATAGTGATCAGAACTTTGAAGCTCCAAAAAGCACATAAAGGCAGCATAAAAGTAATTCATACGACTCCAGTAGTTTAATCAATGTCTTCTGAAGCCATGTAATCAGTTTTGGGTGAGAACAGACCAAAATATAACTCATTTTTCACTTTACATACTAATAAGTGTAATCAAGCTTGAAATCATGATTGTGCCTAGAGACTGCAATGGCAAAATGTACAGTGAAAAAGGAGTTAAATTTTGGTCTGTTCTCACCCAAAACCAACTGGATCGCTTCAGAAGACATTGACTAAACCACTGGAGTCTTATGGATTACTTTTATGCTGCCTTTATCTCCTTTTGGAGCTTCAAAGTTCTGATCATCATTCACTTGCATTGTCTACATTTGTGTTCAGCAGATGAAAGAAAGTCATACACATCTAGGATGGCATGAGAGTGAGTAAATTATTTTTCATTTTTGGGTGAACTGTCCCTTTAATTCTGACAAATTACATTTGTTGCAGAGCACACAACAACACACTTTCTGTCCATGTCTGACTTTGTTCCTACAGAAACCCTAGCAATGAAGGGACTGACTCTGAACTGCTTGGGCCGAAAAGAGGAGGCATATGATTTAGTGCGAAGAGGTTTACGAAATGACCTGAAGAGTCATGTGTGTATCCTTAAAACTTTCCCACTGTCAGCAAAATTGTGAAAAGCACTGTCAAAGGACCTCTCATCTGTGCCCTGCCCTGGCATAGCCCAATGACAGTATGAGGCACTTTGTGACCCTTAATGCCAGTTGTCTGGCACCGTATGTCAGGGATTACCCCTTAGCATAATTTAAGAGCTATTTGCAGTGCTGTTTCCAGCCCTTAACTCCTCCTCCTCAGGTTGGCACGTTTACGGTTTGCTTCAGCGCTCGGATAAGAAGTATGACGAGGCCATCAAGTGCTACAGGAATGCTCTGAAATGGGACAAAGACAATCTGCAAATCCTCAGAGATCTCTCACTGCTGCAGATCCAAATGAGAGACCTCGAAGGTTACAGGGTAAATTATTTTGAATGTGAGCCTTTGTGTCAGGAACAGTGATGTTCTGTGGAAACTTTTCATCTCATTTTTCTCTCACAGGAGACCAGGTACCAGTTACTGCAGTTACGGCCAGCTCAGAGAGCGTCCTGGATTGGCTATGCCATTGCGTATCACCTTCTGGAAGATTATGAGATGGCGGCAAAGATTGTGGAAGAATTTCGCAAAACACAACAGGTCTCTTTCACCTTTCCCTGTCAGTCACGTCATCCACACAAAGTAGGACAGTTCACTTCTGCACATTTCTAATGCAAGATGGCTTAGTAGGTGATATACGAGGTAGTTGTGTTTGTTTGTTTGTTTTTAGCTTTGTATACTGAAGATAACAAATGAGAAGATCATTTTAGCCTCAGCGTACTGTAAATTATTTCAAACATTTCAGTTCAAGTGTGGCACGTGCAGTACATTGTGTATTATTCTCTTGACTGTTGCTTTAAGAAGATTCCAATAGGTTGTGTGTTTTTGGGTGTCTTTCAGACATCTCCAGATAAGGTGGATTACGAGTACAGTGAGCTGTTGCTGTATCAGAATCAGCTGTTGAGGGAGGCTGGGCTTTTCAAAGAAGCTCTCGATCACTTGACCAACTTTGAAAAACAAGTTTGTGACAAACTGGCTGTGGAGGAGACGCGAGGTGTGTTTTTTTGTTTGTGGGAACTTAGTAGGGCTTCAGACAATACAAATGATCAGGGAGCCAATGGCTCTTAAAGGAATATTCCGGGTTCAACACAAGTAAAGCTAAATCGACAGCATTTGTGGCATAATGTTGATCCACGCACAACTTACCACACGCCCCATTGAGAGCAAGAACCACTTAATCAAGACCACAAGGAGGTTTCCCCATGTGACTCTACCCTCCCTAGCAACCGGGCCAATTTGGTTGCATAGGAGACCTGGCTGGAATCACTCAGCACACTCTGGATTCGAACTCGCCACTCCAGGGGTGGTAGTCAGCATCAGTACTCGCTGAGCTACCCAGGCCCCATAATGCATGAGTTTTAAATGAAAATGTAATGTAAGTGCTTTTATAAAATTATAAGCTTCACATTTCTACCTTTCAAACCCACCATAAATTGGCCCCATTCACTTCCAGTGTAAGTGCCTCACTGTAACCTCGATTTTTTTCTTTTTTTTTTTTTTTAAAGAAAAGGAGGGACGAGTGGAAATTATGTTTTGTGGTAATCAACATTATGCCACAAATGCTGTCGACTGAGCTTAACTTGTATTGAAAATTCTGTAATTATTTACTCACTCTAACGTCACTCCAAACCTGTATGGCTGTTTTTCTGAGAGCATGACGCCATGGACATTTTGTGCTTTCACAGTTTTACTGAAGCAATGTGTTTGGCAATGTCTGTAGGAGAGCTTCTTCTGAAATTGGATCGGGCTGGTGAAGCTACAGAGGTCTATCAGCGACTGCTGGAGAGAAACCCCGAGAACTGGAGCTACTATCAAGGGCTAGAGAAAGCACTCAAACCAAGTACACATATGCAGATTTGTTCAGATTCTTATTGACAGTGAACACAGCAAAGCCTGGCAATTTTCTTGTCCATTTGGCTCTTATTATGTGTTATGTTTTTTCAGAGAGTGCAGAGGAGAGGCAGAAAATCTATGAAGATGCCTGGGTTAAGTATCCTAAAGGGTTAGTGCCAAGAAGGCTTCCTCTCAGCTTCCTCACAGGTCTGTGCCAGTCTTGTTAAAAAAAAATTGGGCTGTTCTGCTCTCATAATGTTTGTGTACATGACTGCTTTTGGTTCTTGTAGGCGAGAAGTTTAGAGAGTGTCTGGATCGGTACCTGCGGATGAACTTCAGCAAAGGATGCCCGCCTGTCTTTACCACACTCAAATCAATCTACTCTCATAAAGACAAGGTGAGATAGGGGCCATATCTCAGTAGAAATCTGTACTGGACCTCAGTACTCCACAAATTAGAGAAGACATCACTTGGAGTAACATCATGTCATCTTCTCACCTTCTTCAGGCGGCAATAATTGAGGAGTTAGTTGTGGGCTTTGAAAAAAGTTTGAGAACCTGTAGAATGTTCAACCAAAATGGTGAGTAAATGCTCAGCATGTAAACATGAAAGCTTTTATTCAACTGTTATAAATATTTTATGTGAACTGTGTGCCGACGAATTGATACCAATTCGGTAATATTAGGGCCTATTTACACTTGGCCACTTCATGCGTTTTTACTGATCGGCTTGCTATCCGATTGAAAAAGTGCATTCCATTTACACTTGGCCACATCATTGTGTCTCCACCAAATGGATATAAATCCGATCTTCAATTTTCATGCTACTTGCAAATAAAACAGTTTACTTCTGTGATTATGCTAATTCCAGGCAGTGAATTTAAAAGATGTGCTTTATTATTTGATTCCAAGTGAATTTGCCCAGCGCGTAGTCTGTTTTTTTTACCCTTGGGGTTTGTCAAAGATAAGACGTGTCATGCACGTCAGCTGCGCTCATGTCAGTGTTTAGTTTCAGTTTCATCAGCGATCTGCATCAAATAAATGAGGAAAAAAGTTCTGTCTCTCCTAAAACATGCATTCGTCTCTTTCTTTGTTATTATTTACTGTGCGACGCAAGCCCAATGCAAATATTCCGTGACAGCTGTTATGTTTCACATTTTTCCTATGCTGACATAGTGCTGTTTGGGCAGGGTAAAGTTTACATATGTGACTTGAACAGCCAGATGCATTTACACTTGACCAGTTTCGTCTGGAATGCATCTCAAATCACCTTCTGAAGTGGTTTGAGCGATTGGATTGCAATCCGTCTCAAATGCATTTCGGAGGGCATTTACACCTGGTCTTCTCATGATCGGATAGCTATCCGATCAGTGAAAACGCATGAAGTGGCCAGGTGTAAACAGGCCCTTAGATGTAGGCAAACTTTTTTTTTCCCTTTTTCTCCCAATTTGGAATGCTCAATTCCAAATGTGCTTTTAAGTCCTCGTGGCCACGTAGTGATTTGCCTCAGTCTGAGTGGTGGAGGACGAATCCCAGTTGCCTCCATGTCAACCCACGCATCTTATCACGTGGCTTGATGAGCACGTTGCCATGGAGACATAGCACGTGTGGAGGCTTCACGCCATCCACCGCGGCAACCACGCTCAACTCACCACGTGCCCCACTGAGAACGAACCACATTATAGCTCCACGAGGAGGTTACCCCATGTGACTCTACCCTCCCTAGCAACCGGGCCAATTTAGTTGCTTAGGAGACCTGGCTGGAGTCACTCAGCACACCCTGGGATAGCGAACTCCAGGGGTGATAGCCAGCGTCTTTACCACTGAGCTACCCAGGCCCCCTAAAAGAGTAGTTTAACAAAAAATGAAAATTCTGGTATTTATTCACCCTTATGTTGTTCCAAACCCATATGACTTCTTTTTTTCTGTTGAACACACAAGGAGAAATGCTTAAGAATGTACTGACCACTCTTTCCATTTAACGAGGGCTCAATGGTAAGGATTTTTTCTACTGGCCCGGTTGATTTTAGATTTAGCAATGTATTTTTATATGTATACAGTATATGCCTGGAATTATATTTATATTTTTCATTGAATATTAAGTTTCCTTAAGAAAAACAAGCTTTGCTGGAAAAACGAAGGCATTTAATTACTGGTTTATTTGTAATTTTCAACCCATTCTTACTGATGTCATTCTCACAATTTCTACAAAACCTTGTAAATTTGAGCCAGCTAGGTAATGTTACTTTGGTGAAAAGTTTAAATCTGCAATTTATTTTTTGAAATGTCAAAAATGGTGTACACTCACATGAGTTAAAAACTCGAGGCAAATCAGAAACCCAATAAAAGCTGTTTAATTTTGCATGGAGCGGGTCGCCCCCTCATGGGCGCTGCCATGTTTGCAGCACATGACACTATGTATTGCAATTGAGTTACTACCAATTATAATGACAATAATAGTAAAGGCCCGGTTATATTTCTTTTTTCACGTTCCAGATTGGATCACATCCGGTCGAGCGTGTTGCCTTTTATACTATTTTGACCGTGAGCAAATATGATCGGCTTTCGACGCGTGCGCACTAAGACTGCTTTGTGGTACTCTTTCAGTACAGCCAACAGCTGGCACATGGGCCAACGATGCACACAGATGAGGACTGTTCTTGTGTCCAGAAAATCTGGGCCATGCGCGGACAGCCGCGCAAGCTGTGCTGATGGTGAAATTTGCATCACACATACTGAGTGCGGAGTGATCAGCAACACAGACAACCAAAGTAGACTTTGGCTTCAATAATAACATGTTTACTTTCAGCCAAAGCTTAAACATAAAAGTACATGTAAACAAAACAAGCAAACCAAACAATATAACAACAAGCACAATATACTTATTGCAAACAACAACGGAGCCCAAGTCAACAGTATAGTCCAGAGTGTATTGATCAGCAGCAGTGTGATTCACCAGACAAAACAGAATGAGTGCAAGTGGAAAGATAAAATCTCCAAAAAAGAGGTCCCTGCTGAAGTGATAAAACAAAACACTACGACCTGCAACTCTCACGGCACGGATCACGGATAAATGGCGTGAACAACAAATGACAAGCGCAAGCATGCGGCGGTCTCAGCTGGCAGAGAACTAACGAATTGCGACTTTCCGGTCACAGTCCGGCGCGCAAAATTCATTTGGATTAGATCCAAGAATGTCAATAATAGGGATGTGTGTATGACATGGGAGAAAACGCAGACTTAAAGTACCAAAACAGAATATAAACAAACATCTTCGGTGTGAAGCAGCAGCACTTGGTAAACAAACTCCCAGTATCCAGTTCGATGGGTGTCAGTTTAGAGTCCAAAACCACAAGTACTGCTGGGACCGACGGGGTGAGTAAGAGCCAGCTAAAATCTTACTGAGTGCACCTTTTAAGTTTGCAAGGCATAAAAACACATTTACAAGATCGACCGATGTAACATTTAGCGACAACGTAGCACTTGGTCTAATGGCGACATGTTTGAATTGAACACCAAAGCGGATGGCAAGACTTTCAGACTTTTTTTTTCTTCATTTAATGCTACTGTATGGCTTAAGAAGGTATGAAAATATATTGTTACTTTTAAGGTGCTTTTTATTTTTTATTTTTTGTTTTTTTTGGGAACTTGACAGCCCAAGGTCCCTCACTTTCCTTAAGCAAAAGAGTGGCAAGTACATTCTTTAGCATTTCTGCTTTTGTTTTCTCAGAAGATTGTAAGCCATATGGCTCTATTCCTTTAATTATAAATGGCAGTTGTAAAGCAGTAATGGTAAATAGTACCACATTTTTGAGTGTTTTGACTGTTGACAGCACATTTGAAATGTGATTTTTAGATGATGGGAAAACAGAGCCTCCCACCTCTCTACTGTGGGTTCAGTATTTCCTGGCCCAGCATTTCAACCATATCGGCAAACAAACACTTGCCCTAGAATACATCAACGCAGCCATTGAGAGCACCCCCACCCTCATAGAGCTCTTCCTCATCAAAGCGAAGATATACAAGGTAAAACACATTAAACTAATTAAAAATAGTTTGGAGAGTAATATTCTAGTCATAATGTTCTTTCCCAAGACAGAAGATATTAAAAAGTACAGCTGAGTGACTGTTTTCCTCGTCTCACTCTTGCTCGTGTTCTCTTGAAAGCATGCGGGTAACATCCGTGAAGCTGCTCGCTGGATGGACGAGGCCCAGGCTCTTGACACTGCTGACCGCTTCATCAACTCCAAGTGTGCCAAGTATCTGCTCAAGGCTGGACTTATCAAGGAGGCAGAGGAGATGTGTTCCAAGTTCACACGGGTAAGTCATGTGCACAATTGTTGTATAATAACACCATATAGTATCCCTTTTAAGGCAGTTCATTTGATGTCCATCTTGGCAATACCTCGGCTATTTACGACTCCCCGTTTTCCAATGGTTGTGCAAACAGAAAAATTGAGTGTTTTCTGTCTCTGGTAATTTTAATGTGATTGTATTCAATTTTTGGCTGTCCTGCAGGAAGGTACATCTGCGGTAGAGAATCTGAATGAGATGCAGTGTATGTGGTTCCAGACGGAATGCGCTCTGGCCTACAAATCCTTGAACAAATACGGAGAGGCACTGAAGAAGTGCCATGAAATTGAGAGAGTGAGTCCTTTGTACCATCCTCAATTAGGGCCACAGCATCAGATACTGTCTGAGGTTTAGTTCAGCTTGAAATATTGAGTTTGAGAACTAGTGGGCCAATAGTGAGCACCCTTGTCTGTGCTAAATCTGTTGGTTTAAGCACAAAGATAATTCCTAAGTTTCAAGTAGCATTGGTTCGTCTTCAATTTTGAGATCTTTTAAGTTATTACTTTTACTTTGTATGGTGTCATTTACAGCATTTTGTGGAGATAACAGACGACCAGTTTGACTTCCACACATACTGCACGCGGAAGATGACGCTATGCTCGTACGTGGATTTGCTCAACCTGGAGGATGTGCTGCGCATGCACCCTTTCTACTTCAAGGCAGCACGCACGGCCATCGAGATCTACCTCAGCCTTCACGATAGCCCGCTCTCTGATGACAACAAGGAGTCACAGGCCGATAACGGTACCTTCATTCATTCAGAACACATTTAAACCTCAGAGGGACCATCCTTGCTTTTTGGACATACTTCACAATCAGTTTCAAAATACACAAAAATAGATTATAATGAAGGCTTTTGTTTTCTAAACTATTGTGGTTCTCCTGTAGCCAACTTGACGGACAAAGAGCTGAAGAAGTTGCGTAATAAACAGAGACGTGCCCAAAAGAAAGCTCAGTTAGAGGAGGAAAAGAAGAACGCTGAAAAAGAGAAACAGCTAAAGAACCAAAAGAAGAAAAAGGAAGAGGACGAAGAGGAGATAGGAGGACCTAAAGAGGAGCTCATACCAGAAAAACTGGCAAAGGTGTGTATGTTGACATTTTTTTAGTAGAAGTCTATACAGTGCATCTGGAAAGTATTCACAGCGCTTCACTTTTTCCACATTTTATGTTTCAGCCTTATTCCAAAATGGATTAAATTATTATTTTCCTAAAAATTCTACAAACAATACCCCATAATGACAACGTGAAAGAAGTTTGTTTGAAATCTTTGCAAATTTATTAAAAATAAAAAATGAAAAAAATCACATGTACGTAAGTATTCACAGCCTTTGCCATGACACTCAAAATTGAGCTCAGGAGCATCCTGTTTCCACTGATCATCCATGAGATGTTTCTACAACTTGATTGGAGTCCACCTGTGGTATATTCAGTTGATTGGACATGTTTTGGAAAGGCACACACCTGTCTATATAAGGTCCCACAGTTAACAGTGCATGTCAGAGCACAAACCAAGCCATGAAGTCCAAGAAATTGTCTGTAGACCTCCGAGACAGGATTGTATCGAGGCACAGATCTGGGGAAGGGTACAGAACAATTTCTGCAGCATTGAAGGTCCCAATGAGCACAGTGGCCTCCATCCGTAAATGGAAGAAGTTTGGAACCACCAGGACTCTTCCTAGAGCTGGCCGCCCAGCCAAACTGAGTGTTCGGGGGAGAAGGGCCTTAGTCAGGGAGGTGACCAAGAACCCGATGGTCACGCTGACAGAGCTCCAGCATTTCTCTGTGGAGGGAGGAGAACCTTTCAGAAGAACAACCATCTCTGCAGCACTCCACCAATCAGGCCTGTATGGTATAGTGGCCAGACGGAAGCCACTCCTCAGTAAAAGGCAAATGACAGCCTGCCTGGAGTTTGCCAGAAGGCACCTGAAGGACTCTCAGACCATGAGAAAGATTGAACTCTTTGGCCTGAATGGCAAGCGTCATGTCTGGAGGAAACCAGGCACCACTCATCACCTGGCCAATACCATCCCTACAGTGAAGCATGGTGGTGGCAGCATCATGCTGTGGGGATGTTTTTCAGCGGCAGGAACTGGGAGACTAGTCAGGATCGAGGGAAAGATGAATGCAGCAATGTACAGAGACATCCTTGATGAAAACCTGTTCCAGAGCACTCTGGACCTCAGACTGGGGCGAAGGTTCATCTTCCAACAGGACAACGACCCTAAGCACACAGCCAAGATAACAAAGGAGTGTCTCCGGGACAACTCTGTGAATGTCCCTGATTGGTCCAGCCAGAGCCCAGACTTGAACCCGATTGAACATCTCTGGAGAGATCTGAAAATGGCTGTGCACCGACGCTCCCCATCCAACTTGATGGAGCTTGAGAGGTCCTGCAAAGAAGAGTGGGAGAAACTGCCCAAAAATAGGTGTGCCAAGCTTGTAGCATCATACTCAGAAAGACTTGAGGCTGTAATTGGTGCCAAAGGTGCTTCAACAAAGTATTGAGCAAAGGCTGTGAATACTTATGTACATGTGATGTACATCGTTTTTTTATTTTTAATAAATTTGCAAAGATTTCAAACAAACTTCTTTCACGTTGTCATTATGGGGTATTGTTTGTAGAATTTTGAGGAAAATAATGAATTTAATCCATTTTGGAATAAGGCTATAACAACAAAATGTGGAAAAAGTGAAGCGCTGTGAATACTTTCCGGATGCACTGTATATAAGAATATTGGAAAGAAGTATTCTGATTGTGTTCATCTGAAATGTTTGTCTTTCAGCTGAGAATCATGATGGCATGTTTTTTTTTGTTTTATTTAGGTTGAGAATCCTCTAGAAGAAGCAGTTAAGTTTCTGACTCCCCTGAAGAATTTAGTAAAGAATAAAATAGAGACGCACCTGCTGGCCTTTGAGATCTACCTCAGGAAAGGTGAGCACACTGACTAACTCCTCAAAGTGATTCATAATGTATAGAGGGTTCCCCACAGTCATGGAAAACCTGAAAATATCAGGCAATTTTAAATTTGTCATTTCCAGTCCTCAAAACGTCATAGTAATGAATAAAATCTTAAAACAGAAAAGAAAATTGTATAGTCAACATAACTTTTTCATTGGATAGAAATTGCTCTTTGTGAGTGTAATCAGTTAAAGAATTTATCCAGTAATTACAAATGACTAGAGAAATCAATGACCACGTTTACATGCACTTATGGAAACGGTTTATTCCAGGGTTTTTGCAGTAAGTGCCGTTCTGAAACGTGTAAACGAATGGTGATTTCCTTACACCGTTTAAGGGATTAAGATAAAGTGGTTTAACACACCCTGGTTTCTCCCGGAGAACGCTGCTTATGTGGCCATGATGTAAACGCATAAGCACGTTCTTAAATAATTTTGAGGAGTGTGCATGTGCGTGAACATCCTGGATAACAAACATCATAGGATGGAGCCCAAAAACAAATCAACACAATGTAAAGAATTCAACATTTCTGGGAGTACAGTGGGAAAAGCACATGCACTTTAAACTATACCCATTTATACACAACCATGTAAAATATCTACTGTCCCTTACATTAGCATAAATTCGCTCATACATTGGGGGAATCCCAGAGTTTTATTAAGGGGGAAATCCAACATTTGCAGTGCAATTCCGGTGCATATCATGATAAAAAGATAAGGTTATAAACACAGCAACAACTCTGGAATATCTGAAAATAAAGCAAAGCAACAGATAATAAAATAGCAAAGTTTTCCTCAGATGCCATGTTTGTTATTTACACAAGTGTTGTGGGGAAATTATGTTGCTGTGGATAAAGCTGCTTACTGACTGAACCGCATGAATACAGTAGTAAAGAGTATGCCAATTATACTGTGCATGTAATCTGGAATACCACTTTAAAGCAATATGCCGCTTCTGGTGTCCATGTAAACGTAGTCACTGAAGTTCATTAGTCAAAAGGTTTGGGAACCCTGTGTATCAGTCTTCAGTGATTCAATACTCATGATGTGTGTTTGTGTTTGTAGAAAAGTATCTTTTGATGCTGCAGTCAATCAAGAGGGCTTACTCATTGGACCCTGATCACCCCTGGCTCCATCAGTGTTTAGTACGATTCTTCAAAGGAGGTACAGAAATGTGCTTGTACCTCAGTGACATACAGCCTTGTCGATATAAAGAATATTTTAACACTCAAAAGCATAAAAGCAAGCAAACTGATATTTGTCTTATTTAGTGTCTGACAGTAAGGGCATGACCGAGGCAGTGCAGACGGTTCTGAAGCAGGAGATCACAAAACTGTTTGGAGAGAGCAACCCCAAGACTTTCAACCAGAACTTCCTGAGCAAGCATGCCAATTCAATACCACACAGAGTTGCAGGTACCCATAAAAGTTGTTCATTCTTTCGGAAACTGCCACACAGTCCGTAGTTAGATAGAGGCTCCTTTTATTGTGCACAATACATCCGTGCATGTTATTTCAAAGATGAAAATGTTTGTTTCTGTAATCTTTTATGAAAATGTAATAGCTTGCTCTGCCTAGAAAACCTTCCTATTTGCCTTATGTCACCAAGGCTGCATAAGCGATTGGTTAACATTAACATTTTTAATCAGATTTTGAAAGTGATAAAATTTGACACATATACAGCAAAGAGACCACTGCAAAATTATCAGTTTCTCTGGATTTACTATTTATAGGTATGTGTCTGAGTAAAATTAAGATTTTTGTTTTATTCTATAAAGTACTGACAACATTTCTTCCAAATTCCAAATAAAAATATTGTCATTTAGAGCATTTATTAGCAGAAAATGACAACTGGTCAAAATAACCAAAAAGATGCATTGTTTTCAGACCTCAAATAATGCAAAGAAAACAAGTTCATATTCATTTTTAAACAACACAATACTAATGTTTTAACTTAGAAAGAGTTCAGAAATCAGTATTTGGTGGAATAACTCTGATTTTCAGTCACAGCTTTCATGCGTCTTGGCATGCTCTCTACCAGTCTTTCACATTGCTGTTGGATGACTTTATGCAAAAATTCAAGCAGCTCGGCTTTGTTTGATGGCTTGTGGCCATCCATCTTCCATCCATCCATGGGGTTCAGGTCTAGAGATTGGGCTGGCTATGACAGGGTCTTGATCCGGTGGTCCTCCATCCACACCTTGATTGACCTGGCTGTGTGGCATGGAACATTGTCCTTGATTTTATGCACTGCACTGCTGCCACACAATTGGCTGATTAGATAAACGCATCGATAATTGTTGGTGCCAGATGGGCTGGTTTGAGTATTTCTGTAATTGCTGATCTTTTGGGATTTTCATGCACAACAGTCTCTAGAATTTACTCTGAATGGTGCCAAAAACAAAAAACATCCAGTGAGCGGCAGTTCTGTGGACAGAAATGCCTTGTTGATGAGAGAGGTCAACAGAGAATGGCCAGACTGGTTCGTACTGACAAAGTCTACGGTAACTCAGATAACCGCTCTGTACAATTGTGGTGAGAAGAATTTCATCTCGGAATGCTATTCTGAGATGCGGGTTGGCACTCTTTTGGCAGCACGAGGGGGACCTACACAATATTAGGCAGGTGGTTTTAATGTTGTGGCTGATCGGTGTGTGTGTGTGTGTGTGTGTGTGTGTATATATATATATATATATATATATATATATATATATATATATATATATATATATATATATATATATATATAACACAGTGGTGTGAAAAAGTGTTTGCCCCCTTCCTGATTTCTTATTTTTTTGCATGTTTGTCACACTTAAATGTTTCAGATCATCAAACAAGTTTAAATATCAGTCAAAGATAACACAAGTAAACACAAAATGCAGTTTTTAAATGAAGGTTGTTATTATTAAGGGAAAATAAAAAAGTTTGCCCTACCTGCTAAAACATAACTGTGGTTTATCACACCTGAGTTCAATTTCTCTAGCCACACCCAGGCCTGATTACTGCCACACCTGTTCTCAATCAAGAAATCACTTAAATAGGACCTGCCTGACAAAGTGAAGTAGACCAAAAGATCTTCAAAAGCTAAACATCATGCCGAGATCCAAAGAAATTCAGGAACAAATGAGAACGAAAGTAATTGAGATCTATCAGTCTGGAAAAGGTTATAAAGCCATTTCTAAAGCTTTGGGACTCCAGAGAACCACAGTGAGAGCCATTATCCACAAATGGCGAAAACATGGAACAGTGCTGAACCTTCCCAGGAGTGGCCGGCTGACCAAAATTACCCCAAGAGCGCAGCGACGACTCATCCAAGAGGTCACAAAAGACCCCACAACAACATCCAAAGAACTGCAGGCCTCACTTGCCTCAGTTAAGGTCAGTGTTCATGACTCCACCATAAGAAAGAGACTGGGCAAAAATGGCCTGCATGGCAGAGTTCCAAGACGAAAACCACTGCTGAGCAAAAAGAACATTAAGGCTCGTCTCATTTTTGCCAGAAAACATCTTGATGATCCCCAAGACTTTTGGGAAAATACTCTGTGGACTGACGAGACAAAAGTTGAACTTTTTGGAAGGTGTGTGTCCCATTACATCTGGCGTAAAAGTAACACCGCATTTCAGAAAAAGAACATCATACCAACAGTAAAATATGGTGGTGGTAGTGTGATGGTCTGGGGCTGTTTTGCTGCTTCAGGACCTGGAAGACTTGCTGTGATAAATGGAACCATGAATTCTGCTGTCTACCAAAAAATCCTGAAGGAGAATGTCCGGCCATCTGTTCGTGACCTCAAGCTGAAGCGAACTTGGGTTCTGCAGCAGGACAATGATCCAAAACACACCAGCAAGTCCACCTCTGAATGGCTGAAGAAAAACAAAATGAAGACTTTGGAGTGGCCTAGTCAAAGTCCTGACCTGAATCTTATTGAGATGCTGTGGCATGACCTTAAAAAGGCAGTTCATGCTCAAACCCTCCAGTGTGGCTGAATTACAACAATTCTGGAAAGATGAGTGGGCCAAAATTCCTCCACAGTGCTGTAAAAGACTCATTGCAAGTTATCACAAACGCTTGATTGCAGTTGTTGCTGCTAAGGGTGGCCCACCCAGTTATTAGGTTTAGGGGGCAATCACTTTTTCACACAGGGCCATGTAGGTTTGGATTTTGTTTTCCCTTAATAATAACAACCTTCATTTAAAAACTGCATTTTGTGTTTACTTGTGTTATCTTTGACTAATATTTAAACTTGTTTGATGATCTGAAACATTTAAGTGTGACAAACATGCAAAAAAATAAGAAATCAGGAAGGGGGCAAACATTTTTTCACACCACTGTGTGTGTGTGTGTGTGTGTGTGTGTGTGTGTGTGTGTATATATATATATATATACACACACATATTATATATATATATATATATATATATATATATATATATATATACACACACACACATACACTTGTACTTTTTTCCTGTCAAAATGCACTTATTTCCTTCTTAGGAAAGAAAACAAAGCAATATGTAACTATTTTTTATTAATATTTTCCAAACAGAGCCTTCCACAGAATAAAGATAGAAATGTACTAAAATAGCACCAATTCAAGTAATATTAAACGTTTCCCAAAGTGGGATTTTGACAATTTTCTCCATTAACCAACATCTTTGGAGTTTTGTGTTCCTTGCCCCAGTCGCCTTCGGCTTGCTCACTGGGTTTCTAAATACAATTATTATTTAATTACTTATTTTTAAACACAATTCACAATCGTATTTTATGCAGCTACACAATAATGATTCTAAGACTTTATAGATATTATAGTTTCATTTTCTGTTAATGCATGATTTTCTGTAAAGCTGCTTTGAAACGATGTTTGTTGTGAAAAGCGCTATACAAATAAAAATGACTTGACTAATTGAAAGAACTAGTCTCCACATAGGTTGCATATTTATTGCAATGGGCATTAAATCTCTTAAACTCTCATCCTTCCGCAATATTAATCTGCCAGTATACTGTGGCTATCTGCTTTGCCACAGCAGTCGTAAAACCACGTTCATTCATTCATCCTTCATTCATGAATAATCAGTTTCAGCTCTCGATCATTTTATCTGTTTTGTTAGGAAAAACACATTACAGAAGTAAAATGCATTACAAATGCTTTTTCATGTTGACATTTAAAGCCCCAAGCCAAGAATGAGCTGAACGTTTCTGAGCTGTTTATGGGGAATTGTGCTGTGAAAAACAAGTGTCCTCTTTATGTATGCAGCTGCTAAGATGATGGTCTGTCTTGACCCCTCCTCTGAGGGCATGGCTGCTGAGCTGGCTACCTCTTTGAATGAGTCTCTGACGGGCAGAACAATTCAGGTATTGTTTCTATAAAGAGAACAGTATAATATTTGTTACTTCACATGAAAAGCATAAGCTACATCTCTTATATTTTTTATGATTGAATATTAGACGTGCACAGAGGTACTCCAGGCTTTGAGGGATGGCAGTCTGGGCTCGCAGCAGGAGAAAGTTGTCGATTCATACCGTGCATCATGCCACGATCTCTACCCCTACGCCCTGGCCTTCATGCCCCCTGGATACCAGGACAACTCTGCAGTGACTACCAATGGAGACCTGTCACCCTGCGACCACGAGGACATGCCCAATGAGATGTGAGCTTTTCAGGAAGGAGCAGGGAGGCCATTTAGTGGCCGTCAGCATTTTGAGACCAGACGCCCCACGGAGGTTCAGACTCTACTGCACTAACGAGACCACAGTTACCTTCTGCCTTCGCTTCCACTCACGGGAGCGAGCGAGCAATAGGGGAAAATACCTGTTTTACTCCTTTTTTTTTTTTCTTTTTTTTTCTATGTTGGTTTTTTTTTTATACGGCCAATGGCGTTTCTTGAGCTAGAACAGAATAAATGGTATTACGGAGAAAATGAAAGATTGAGGAAGACGGTCACAATGAACTCATTTGGCCTAATTCATGTTTATCAGACACACGCATCTGCTTCTCATGTTTTTAAGTGTAATTTATATAAAAGAATATTAAAGAGAACGGAATAATATCAAGAGGAGCAATATTTTTGGTCCTGGTTTGACTAACGTGGTCTTGTGCCAAACCTGTGGGGTGGACCTTTAGATGCAGATAACGGCACCTGTTGCGAGGGTACTTGGGGGAGGGGATGTCAGGGGGAGTGTGGCAGCAAATTATTGTGGCATTGTGTTGCTGGGCACAAAGCAGTTCCAAGATCAGCCATCAGGGGGAACCAGCAGTCAAAGCTCAACATGGCTGTCTAGAGGAGACTATGATGTTCAGCCAATAAGCTGATAGTAGATTCGATTGAAAGGTCACCTGGAGTGCAGTGCAGAGGAGAGGCAGGCGTGCATCTTGTTATTTTTCTCTTACATCCTCTGCTGCCTTTCGGTTATTTAGTGAATGTCTTCGAGGTGGCCGTGGCTTCTACTGGATCTGTAGGACTTTTACTGTGACTGTTTCTTTTGGGTTTGTTTGGCTTATTTTATTTCTCTCCCACTCATTGTTGGGTTCTCTCATGCTGGTTTCAACCTTTCGGTTTCATTTTTTTTCCATACCACAAGACTCCAAGCATACCACTGTCTGAATTCTGTCATTTGACACTCACACAGTTACAAATAAAACAAAATAACAATACTGTGATATACTTCTCTTTGTTTTTAATTCAGTTTGTTGAACAATATAGAATGTAACAGTTTAATCTAAAAAGAATTTTCAGGGGCTGCTAAAGTTCATCCAAATAGTGTAGTATTTGTTCGTTAAATGAGCTGGAATTTGTACTCCACCTGCCTGTGTTGCCATATTTTTACTGTACTCTTTATACCTTGTAATAACCCTTCATATTTTAGAGCTAATGGTAATGTCTCCATATGGTGATTTTGCAAATGCTTTCATGATAACTGGATCTCAGATTTTCATTAATGGTGGTATTATTTGTGACATAAGTAATAGTCATTTTAGACTTGAATATGAGGTTGTATGTTGAGTTAGAGCCTGGCTTTGGGTGACCCGTCCATCTGTCCCTTGTCATGTAGGCTCTGAGAGCTAAGGAACGTGTGGTCCAGGTTAAGGTAGGTAGTGAGGAACTCAGGGAAATCATTCTTTTGCACTATTTCTAGAAACATGGACACAGCAGTCATCAACCTCTGTTCATCTCTAGAGAGAGTGGAAAGAGAAAATGTTTCTGTATTGAGAACTTAAATTACATCAAGACTGCTGAGACCCAGATTTTACATTTGACATCAAAGCGGTAACCCAAAAAAAGTTTCAAAATTATTTATCATACAAAAGTAAAAATGTCCTTAAAGGGATAGTTCTCCCAAAAATGAAAATTCTCATCTTTTACTCACCCTCATGCCATCCCAGATGTGTATGACTTTCTTCTGCTGAACACAAACAAAGATTTTTAGAAGAATATCTCAGCTCTGTAGGTCCATACAATGCAAGTGAATGGTGACTAAAACTTAGAAGCACCAAAAAGCACAAAGGCAGCATAAAAGTAATCCATACGACTCCAGTGGTTTAATCTGTTCTCACCCAAAACCGATTGGATCGCTTCAGAAGACATTGATTAATCCACTGGAGTCGTATGGATTACTTTTATGCTGCCTTAATGTGCTTTTTGGAGCTTCAAATGCCTAGTCACCATTAATTTGCATTGTATGGACCAAAAGAGCTGAGACATTCTTCTAAAAGTCTTTGTGTTTTTTAGAAGAAAGTCATACACATCTGGGATGGCATGAGTGTGAGTAAAAGATGAGAGAATTGTCGTTTTTAGGTGAACTATTCCTTTAAAATCAAACACTGAAATGTATAAATATAAACAAATATTGCAGAGTTTGATTTGACAAAATGGCCAACAAAAGAGATGGGAAGAAATTTCTCCCTTTTAATTTTGAATAAGTTGATAAGCCTACATAGGATGTTATCGTAACTATACATATTTATATTTAGCATTGTTTTTCCATGCGTAAACTAAGTGAAATTAATGCGTTTTCAAGGGAATTTGTGTGTGTGTGTGTGTGTGGACGTGGCCTTAGATTCACTGTTTAAAGAGTGTACTTTCCAACATTAATTTCTACATCCAGCAAATGAGGCATTTGTACAGTATTCTCTACCTGCTTGTTTGGCAAACTATAGCTGCCTTCAGATCCCCCATCAGACCTTCTGCCAAGCTGCTGACTAGAGCTCTTGTCACTAGCATACCATTATCCTCCAGTCTCACCTGGTGCCGGATCCACTGCCAGACCTGATTAAAAAATAAATAAATAAATAAATAAAATATTTGAGTCAGGGATAGTGTTATGGTGTAGCACATAAGTTGAAAGGATTTATGAACAGACCTGAGACCTGGAAATCTCTGCTGTAGCTGAATCTTCCACCTTCCCCAGATAGAAGAAATGCCCTCTGCCTGTAACACACAGTAATAACAATAAAAACTCCATTCCTGAGGATAGGGCATGAAAGTGACATTTAAGGTCATAGGTGAAAAGCATTCCACCTGAAAGCCAGGCTTCTATGAAGAGGATTCCTACAGCAATGTTATACCTCAGTCCATACAATGTTACTCCACCCTGTAGAGAAATAAAGCACTTAATTGGTACACTGTAACACAAGCGCATTTGTAGAGCAATAGTACTTACATCAAAACAAAACTTGACACAACATACAGTATTTATTTGGGAAGTAGACGCATAACATGTCCATGAGCTTTGTTTTTAAATTAACATCAGGATTTTAGGTTTAAATGCATATGATTGTATAAAGGAACGTGCATATTTAAGGTGCTGTGTCTAGCCGAAGTCTTTTTTTTTTTTTTTTTTTTTTTTTTTTTACCATTTTTAAGAAACTTTTTTTGCTTTAGTTACTGTAATTTTAAACGGTCCTGTGGTGTGACAAATTAAATTTGCTTTCTAAAGTACAAATATTACATTTACATAGTCTATCAATTAATCTGCATGCATAATAATTATAAATGAATTGGTAAGTATTAAAAGGAGTATGGCATGCCGGTATGACATGGTTTGCCCTGAGAGATTAGAACTGACCGCAGGCATAGTGAGCAAGTCCTCAGGGGTCACAGTGATGTCATCACGCAGCTGCAGGAGTTGGTTCTGACCATGAGAGTGAAGCTGAAACAGCTGTGAGACAAAGAGGCTTTGTTTTTCTGAGTATAAATAGTACTTTTATAGGAAGAAGCTTGTCTGAGCCAGTGTTTGAAACTAGTGATGAATAGACAGTAATGAACATATACTGTGGCATCATGTGTGATGTTGAGACCCAGTTAAGTGACACTTACTTTTTGCATGGGATCAATTAGATCCATGTCGTAGACCATGAACCCATCAACTCCTGCTTGGATTTCCAGTAACTTAAGTCTGAAACAACACAAAAATGTTTATGTATATTAAGAACAAATTATACAGTATAGAAGCTGGTTGTGCTGTATTGATGTGTTTTTTCTTTATTTAGCTGTTGTCTAGGTTAAATTTGGATACTTCACAAGTACTTTGATTAAAACAACTAGGATGACTGAGCCAAGAAAAACTTATCAAGCAAGTACAGGCAACACAATCATACAAATAATAGCTTTATAACTATATTTTTACATTTTCTGAAGGAATTGTGAGAGGTGCTTGCCTGTGCAAAAGTCACCATAAGGTTAAGGTGTTCTGGATGGTTGCCATGGAGTTGCTAATGTGTTTTAAGTGTTTTTCTAGAGCATTGCTATGTGGTTGCTAGGGTGTTCTAGGTGGTTGGTAGGGCTTTGTTAGGGTTTTTGGGTGGTTGCTTACAGGTAAAAAGAGCCCACCTACAAGTATCTATGATATTCTGGTCCTTAGATATGAATCAGGTCCAGGCGTGGCTCATCTTTAAAGGCAGGTAGGACAGTGCCCCACCTAAATATTCATCCATTTGAAAACATAGATCCATACTATAAACTGCCAATAATGTAATTTGTTTGCCCTTAAATGTGTTCAGAATGCTGATACATGTATTTAAAAGCAGGCCTAGTATAAGTTTTTATGCTATTTTTAAGTCATAAATCCAAGTGTATGATCTGTCTGCATACCGCAAGACCCCCCTTGGATCATCAAGCGATTCTATTGGCTACAAGAACTTTTGAAATCCTATACAATTGCTGTATGTTTCATTATCTCTTAACTCTTTAAATATGACAAATACTTTTAAATTATATTTCACATATTTTATTAAACGGAAGATATAAATGGTAAACTGAACTTGTTTAATGTGAAATTAATTAATTAAGGTGTTTGTACAATTTCTTCTTGTTCAGTAATAAAAAATATAAAAATGGTAAGATAAACATTTATCTGTTCTGTTTTCTCCAGTTAGTTTACAAGCTAATTGGTTAGCCTATTAGCTTAGCATACCGCAAGCTTCTTCTTCTCTTCATTTTCATTACATTTCTCCTCACTGTCGCCACCTAGTGATACGGCGGTATGATTGACTTCAGAAGAACTATCAATTTGCTGTATATTTAATGATCTTACAAACTTTTTATTTTTTAAATCTTTATGGTTATGGTTAGGTTTAGAGTTATGGATAGGTGTAGGTGTTTATGACTGCTGCGGGACTCCAAATAAACACAACAAACAGTGTTTGAATGTGGCATTCAACTGTTCCAAGACTTCAGGATTTTGCTGGTTATTTGGAGTGGGCGTGTCATGTAGTAGTCTTGCGGTAGTACTGAAAGCTCCATTACACAATGTTTGATTCAGATATACAAGAATGTGGGGCAGAGAATCTGCTGCCCTCCCAAACTCAGCTTTTCCAATGGAAATCTGTGGTCAAATATGATACTGCAATGAGCCCTCATTGAGACCCACTGAGGCAGAAATGAATCTGCCCATAAACATAGTGCCACTGCCAAACCAAAGGTAACTTTAGTATTAGTCCGCGCCAGCAGTGTGACAGATTGTGAACATGGCAAGCACTATCGATGAACGTGTGTGTAACAGCATGTCATTTCTATTGCAAATTCAAGACAAATTGGCTCTTGACAAGCCAGACAGAAAATAGTTTGGCAATCAAAAGATAAGAGTAGGTGATAAGACATTGTATGTTTTGTATGACGACAAATTGTATGTCAAAAAAACTTGGCTCTTGAAACTTTCTGTTTTAAATTTACTGTGATTTAAAACTTTATTATTATTATAAAACATTTAGATTTTTAGTACTGTTGAAATGTGAAAATGGCATGTAGATAGTTCTGTTTCTCTCCTTCTCTTCCCTGG
This sequence comes from Myxocyprinus asiaticus, assembly GCF_019703515.2. Taxonomy (NCBI): domain Eukaryota; kingdom Metazoa; phylum Chordata; class Actinopteri; order Cypriniformes; family Catostomidae; genus Myxocyprinus; species Myxocyprinus asiaticus. Next base: position 31,175,644 of record NC_059365.1, read on the forward strand.
AGTATTTCAACAACACTTAACATTATAAAATAAAATCTGATTTAGATTTTGATCTACAACAAGTCCACTTTTAAGATAAAGCTAAGAATATACAGAAAGAATCAACATAATGTTCTAAGAGTGCCGCCTTGTGGTGGAATAATGCAAGGACACCACATATTGTGTCAGCGCGTTTGTGTTTGATTAATGAGTTGAAGGAGTTGAATAATGTAAAAAGAAAGAAAGAAAAAGAGCAAGATCTGCCCCACCTATATCTTTGGTAATGAGCCACTACTGATCAGGTCCCTCCTTTAATGTAAGTTTATGGGATTTTTGCTTGTTTTGTATTTTATCATATGTCAGGCAAAATTGTAAGTCTGATCAGTTACAAAATTAAAGCACACCTCTCTTCAACAAGCTTGGATGCTTTGAGGTATTGCTCGTGTCCACAGCACACAAATGGTGCGGGCAAGTTTAATACTAGGGGTCTGGGGTTTGTTCAAATCTGTAAACCTATGTATGAGCAATAATAATGAAAAGATATGATGTCCAGGCTAATTTGATTAGGCAAAAGAAGAAATTGTTTATATTTGATGCAATATTAGGATCTGCAAGTATTCAGGACTGGACTTTGATTTAATTAATGCATCTTGCCTGGTGACAGTACGGAGTACTGTCTTGTAGAGGACACTGTCTTTGTCTCTAGGCAACAACAATGCTGCCATGCCACCTGTTGCTAGAGCACCCCTGCGGTGACAAGTCTGCACAAGCAGATCCATGTAGCTGTGCAGGAAACGCTTCTCCATATCCACATACTTACTGCGGTCAGGGAGGAGGAAATCGGTCCGATGACCTGGAAAACAATGACATAATCGCTAACTGTGGATGTGTTTGAGTTTAAATCATCAGACTCACAGAAAACTTATCAACCCACCAAATTTGTTGACAAAGGACGCCGAGTAATCCCAAATGCCACAGTTTAAACCAGCAGAGTGCTCCTTGAGTTCATACAAAATCTCCTCCATCTCAAATGATGCTAGGACACACTCGATCAACACAGTTGCCTTTATAGAGCCTTCTGGCAGGCCAAGCTGCATGATTAGAATACAACCAATATAATGTAATGTCTATTTGTATTACAAATATGAAATTATAGTTAAAAACTACAATGGAACATATGCACTCTTGTCAACTCCTGTACCTTTTTTTCAGTCCAGAAAAAAATCTGACTCCACAGTCTGGCCTCCATGTAGCTCTCAACCTGCAGGGCAGAAAAAAAAAATGAAATGAAATAAAATAAAATAAGGCACCCAAATGAATAAACTGATTTCCTGGGATAATATGGCAAGCCGATTTAGCTTTAAATGCTCCCAGCATTACTCTTTGTAATTGCATTTTTACTAGTAAAATTTCAATTATAGAGCTCTCTATTTGGAATCCTTGCTAGTGAAAATTCAACTGTAGAGCTCTATAACTAAAAATGAATGGGAGTCCAAGGAAACATATGACAAGTAAATATTCAATTATAGAGCTCTGTAATTGGATTTTTACTAGTAAAACTCAATTGCACAGCTCTCTAATTGGAACTAATTGTTTTTACTAGTATGAGTTCCAATTAGAGAGCTCTACAATTGCATTTTACTAGTAAAAAATGCAACTTAAATTTAATATTTACTTTTCATATGATTCCTTTGACTCTCATTCATTTTTAATTAAAGAGCTCTACAGTTGAATTTTTACTAGTAAGGATACCAATTGCAGAGCTCTCTTACTAAATTTTTTTACTAGTAAGAATTACAATTAGAGAGCTCTACAATTGCATTTTACTAGTAAAAAATTCCAAATACAGAGCACTACAATTGAATATTTACCCAACTATTGTGAAGATTTTAATCAAATTGGCATCCCTTGAAGCTCAAAATTTTAACATCATCTTCTGATGGGTATCTGGCCACTGTGGAATCTCTGGAAATGAGCAAGCAGATAATATTGCCAAAGAAGCTTTATCTACAGGACTCAAAAAGTGCTCAATACCTTCCACAGATCTGAAACCAATCATAAATTCATATGTCAAAAACAAGTGGCAATCAGAATGGGATCAGTGCTTAACAAACAAATTACATGAAATAAATCCTGCTGTTGGGACCATAAGTTTCTTCTCTTTTAATAACCGGTGGGACCAAGTCGCTTATACACAATGTCAGATAGGCCACTCAAGACTCACACACAAATTTTTATTATCAGGGGAAAATCCCCCCATATGTGCATCATGTCAGAGCCCACTGTCTATCAAACATATTTTATTGGATTGTAATATTTCTACTCCTGTGAGAAAATTATTTTATTCCATTGACACCCTAGAATTTTTAACAAAAATTAGTCCAAATTTAGTTTTAGAGTTTTTAGAAAAAATTAATCTTAAACATCTTTAGTTTTACTTTTATTATTTTAACCTGGTTTTCACCATGGAAATAGCCACTGAAGCTGGCATGGCATTAAGAAACAAACAAACAAACAAACAAACAATTGAATATTTACTTGTCATATGTTTCCTTTGACTCTCATTCATTTTTAATTAAAGAGTTCTATAATTGAATTATTACTAGTAAGAATTCCAGTTATAAAGCTCTCTAATACAATATATTTTTAGTAAGAATTACAGTTACAGAGCTCTACAATTGAATATTTACTTTTATTTAATATTTAATATTTTACTTCCATAGGTATGGAAAGCCAAATTATAATTTAATGTTCCCAGCGTTACTCGTCATAATTTAATTTTTACTAGTAAGAATTCCAATTGCAGAGCTCTGTAATTCAGTTGTAGAGCTCTGCAATTGCATTCTTACTAGTAACAATGTTATTACAGAGCTCTGTAATTGGAATTCTTACTAGTAGAAAATATAATGTAGAGCCCTCTAATTGAAATATTATTAGTACAAATACAATTACAACAAGTAATGCTGGATGCATTAAAAGCAAAATTGGCTTGCCATACATAGGAGATACGTTTACTCCCTCACTTGAGATACAAACAGAGACAAAACAGAGGTACTAATTATTGGACCAAAAACCTCTAAAAAATAAGCAGCTAAAATATAATTTGACTCTTGATGGATGTACTGTTACGTCATCTTCTACGGCAAAGAACTTAGGCGTTATATTTGATACCAATCTGTCCTTTGAAAATCAAATTACCAATGTTTGTAGAACAGCATTCTTCCACCTCAGAAATATTGCTAAGTTACAACACATGCTCTCTGTTGCTGATGCTGAAAAACTAATTCATGCATTCATGACCTCAAGACTAGATCATTGTAATGCATTACTGGGAGGATGTCCAGCAAATTCAATAAATAAACTTCAATTGGTTCAAAATGCAGCTGCCAGAGTGCTGACTAGAACCAAGAAATATGATCATATTGGCCCCATTTTATCATCGTTACATTGGCTACCTGATAAATTTCTGATTAATTTAAAAATTCTGTTAACTACATACAAAGCTTTGAATGGTCTAACTCCACAGTACGTAAGTCTGACACGCTATATTCCATCACGTTCATTACGATCACAAAATTCTGGCCTGTTAGTAGTTCCTAGAATATCAAAATCCACAAAAGGAGGTAGATCCTTTTCCTATTTGGCTCCAAAACTATGGAATAGTTTCCCTAACACTGTTCGGGATGCAGACACACTCACTCAGTTTAAGTCTAGACTAAAGACTCATCAATTTAGCCAGGCATACACCTAATTTATCCATCAGCTCACAATTAGGCTGCTTTAGTTAGGTCTGCCGGAACCAGAAACATCTATCATGATCTATATCTCTGCAAAAAATTGAATGGCATCTACTCCAATATTATTCAATTTGTTTCCCTGTCTCAACCTCGGGATTCATATCTCAAGGTTACCAGAGCCGGCCAGATCCTACTCCGTTCCTGCTTGGTGCTGGACTCCACTTCTACGTGTCGCTAAGTGATGATGACAAACTACATTAGTGCTCACTTCAGTCTTTTACGATGGACTTTAGAGGATGAACTGATACCAACTGTAAGACCTTGGACTTAGAATGGCCCCCACCGAACCTCAGCGAAATGACCTGCCAGTTGAACTGCGATGCACCTCATTGATCTCTGCCTGCATCACCTTTGTCTACTGAAGGACTACACTCTTGAAATGGAATACATAGACCAGTGTTTCCCAACCACTGTGAAAGATTGTCAGGTGGGCCGTGGAAAATTAGCAGATTCCACAAAATAAATCAGGGTTCCGGACTGAGACTATTTTTTCAACCATTTTTCCTAACAGTGTGATTAAACTTTGCAAGAGGTCGCATTGGTGCTACTACAAAGTTGGCTGACTCTGATTGTGCTCTGTTGTTTTTGCTCCGTGTGAGAAATATCAAACGGCAAACGTTCCAAACGCGAAAGGAAACACATTTACCCGGATAAGTCAGCGCTGCTCAATGGACAGATCAGCGCAGAGACATGCATTTACACGTGGACCGGTCTCGAGCGCTTAGCCGCGCAGATCATCATAAACAGAGCTGCGAGAAGCACGGCTGGGTCACGAATTCGGCATTGATTATTTGTTTAAAACCTCTATGAAAGCCCATAATGTGTCGATGATTAAACCAGTTTAAAATGGTATTAAACGGCCCCAACATTCTAAACAGCATTAAAAAGGAATAAAGGAGAAATCTGCACAATGAACAGACAGACATTGTAAGGTTTCAATCCACACATCACAGATATTAAAAAATATATATTTACCATGAACTTGTATCAATATAGTAGTGAGAGAATACAATTTAATTTCTGGATGTGTTTTTCTTACAAAAAATGCCATAATTTGTTTTATGGTAACTGCTAATCATGGTTTTACTTTTACTTTTGGTCACTATGATCTTATTGCAAATGCAACAGTTAAAACTATGGATACAATGGAACTTTCCTTTTGTGTAAAATCTTTTCTTATGCCCTCTGATTGTAGAAAAAGGCTTTGTTTGTCTTCAGATGACTATTTTAATCATCAAGATCCTGATAAAAAGAAAGAAACCGTGAAAGAAAACTAATTTTCTTTCAGTTGGACTGGTGCGACCAACTCAAGTGCTGGCGTGACCATTTGTAGAATTTAATACTGGTGCTACCATTCTTAAATGTTAGTCTGGAGCCATGTTAATAAATAGATAAATACAAAATTATTTGCTGTGGCATTGCAAGAATTAATTTGCAAGAACAAATCTAAAAAATAAGAAAAGATGCAAATTTGTTGTTTTATTCATTACCCAATTAGCACTCTTGCCACCTGTGATCTCATTATACACCGTACCTACGTGACTTGTGTTTTTTTGCATAGCCGAATTTCAAACATTACGAGTAAACGCAACTAAATGGACAGAAAACATGGAAGTTCTTGAAAAGGAAAACTATCAACGATGGTTATGTGGGACAGTGGGATAGAGGTGTGCCATGGGATTTGTTTAATTGTAAAAGTGTGCCGTGGCAGAAAAAGGTTGGGAAACACTGACATAGACTATCAATTAACTACCAGCAAAAGCCTTCATCAGCCAACTAACAAAGGACATTGCATATGAACTTCTGCAGTAAATCCAGGATGAACTTCAAAGACATTAGTCATTAATCTTACAGTTCATACAAAATCTTTGTTTAAACACTGACCCTTAACACTTAGTTTACTAAGTATACTAATTTTAAACCATGACTTGCACTGCACACAAATAACTAATACTGGCAGTCTGGTTTCTCCCACGGTTATTTATCTCCATTAACCAACATCTTATGAAGTTTTGTGTTCCTTGCCACAGTCGCCTTTGGCTTGCTCACTGGGGTTCTAAATACAATTATTATTTAATTATTTATTTTTATACACAATTTACAATAACACAATGATGACTCCAAGACTTTATAGATATTAAAGTTTCATTTTCTGTAAAGCTGATTTGAAACAGTGTGTGTTGTGAAAAACACCATACAAATAATAATGACTTGACTTAAGATACCACTTGATCATTGAAAACAATGTAACTATTGTTTTTAAGTGTTAATTCAATTAGTTATATTGAAAAAAAAAATACTGTTTTACTAAATTAAATTAAATAATCCACTACTCACCTTGGACAAGTAGAAAAAAGGACCACTCTGGTTTTGAAGAAGTAGCTTTGCATTATGAAACATCAGCAGACCAAAGTCAAACAATGAACCTGGAACCTCTCGACCATTCACCTACAGTACACACATAGAGATAGAGGTGCTTTCGAATTTCTCATTTTAAATAAAGAAAATGCAGTTTCTTACAATACAACATTAGAATATTGTAAGATGCATTTCTATTGCATCTCCACACCATCATGTTGTGTTCCACCATGTTCCATGCTCGTGGGCGTAGCATCAGCACTGGTGCCTGAGAAATGGGCAGTACATCTATTTTAGAGGAACATGACAGATTGTTAATGATTGACACATACTTTCTTGCAGGCATATCTGATGGGCTATTTGTTTTAAAGTATGATTCATTACAGTTTTGATAAAACACCTAAAAGATAAGGTAGACTCACCCTGATACTGGTTGTGAACAGCCAGATAAACATTATATATGCCCTTAATTTGATTGCGATATGTAGGACAGTTGCCATCATCGAAATCAACCTACGGATATAGAGCAGAAGAACAATAATATAACTGCAACCAGGAACCCATATATTTGGCCTTTTAAATAAGGTGATGTCCACTACTCTATGAAGTTCATTGAAGCAAACTATTATCAATCAGTGTTTATGCACATATATTTCAATACATATGTTTCTGAGTATATTCTGCATTCTATATATATATATATATATATATATATATATATATATATATATATATATATATATATATATATATATATATAATACATTTTATATATATATAATATAATAGATTTTGCATTACAGGCACAACCAAGTCCTACCTGTAACCCTTGGGCAGTGGATTTGAGTCCCTGTATAAAGCGCTGTGTGTCACAGGGTGAAAGGTCACCAATGTCCACATGTCTGCAGCGTAATCTGGGTGGAACAGGGCTGACTCTCCAGTTGGGATCATTTCGGAGGTGAGCTGTGTCCTGCAGAAATCCTGGCAGCTCTCCAGTCAGATCCAATTGAACTTTTCTAAGAACTCGCAGCTTTAGGACCTTGCAAGCAAAAGAGTGAAGATATTTCAACACACACCCAAAAAAAATTACAAGTATACTTGCCATCGTGATGTATTTGTGATGCTCTATGATATCCTCCTATACTGTATTAATTATATATTATATTTCTATATTTGGTCTATTTACTGTATATCAAAGTTTTTGACTCAAACATCCTTGTAACATATTTTGATCCATTAAAAGTGACAGTGAGTGGAAATCTTACAGGAAATTGTGTATAAGTGGGGAACAGATACCTTGTCAACCTCTGGTTGGAAGGTAGAGATGAGTTCAGATAGAAATTGCAGGGCTTCAGAGCTGAATAGAGTGTGAAACTCTCTCTCCAGTCCTGAAGGAGGTGTTTCCAGCTCGATACCTTTGTGTACCTGTTTACCAGCACATTAAACTGTTACACTGATATCAAACAGCATAATACATTTACACAGTGGCTACTCATAAAATGAGTATAAGTAGCAATCACTGACAGGCACAAACTTGCTCAAATATAGCAAAATTAGTGACATTTTCTGTACATGAAATGCTGTGCATGAATTTTATATTATTATTTTAAAAAGAGTAATCTTTAACTGTTTTAAAACAGTCACGAAATGTAAGAACTTACCACCATTTTCAGCAGTCGTCCAGTAAATTTAGAGTTGGACTTTGGTAAGTGTCATTGCACTGTTTGACTTAAAGCCACACGTGACTAAAGTGGCCTCTAAAACAATTTGTGTGTGTGTAAAAGTTGGAGGCAGCACTTTCTTAAACTGACCACAGTAGACTTATTGATTTAAATGTTGTATCTTCATCAGAAATCATTTTTCACCAATGATGAGCAAATGTGGGCCCTAAGCGAATATTCTACATGGAGGCCACCCCAGGGATCCAGGCCCTCCCAAGAATGACATCACAATAAAGACTTCCACTCTTCTACAAATTTGAATTTAGTAACTTAAAAATGGAATATATTTATTACATAAAATGCAAAAAATGAACAATAACAAATTTATATAACAAAATAACAAATTTAACAATTTATATTAAAATAAAAACAATTTAAAATAAACTACCAATAAATTACAAATTGAAAATAAATGACTATAAATAACAAAACCTGTATTAAAAAAAAAAAACGACCTTGCTTTATGGGCCCCCTGAGTGGCTCAGGGGCCCTAAGCATCTGCTTATACCACATATAACTAGAAATGCCCTGAATAGAAGTGAACAAAAATGATTAGTTGGCTTAAAAGATGTGTCGTATCACAGCTGTAATACGGAACAACAGCACTTTTGCCAGAGTGATATTGCTTAAATATTACATCATATAATATGACATAACATAACCATATAATATAATATAATAAAATATAATACTTTCAGTTTTATTTATTTATTTATTTTTGTGATTGTGTAATTTGTGCTCCACGTTGTTGTGTTTGTGTATTATGTGGAAATACCAATAACAATGCTCCCGGTGTAATAGTACTTCTCGCGAGATTTCAGTCATGTCAACGTCGTACGTGGCTACAGACCCAAACAGTGAAAGAGGACTCCGCCAGGAATGCATCAGCAATATGTGGATTCTAGCAGTCAACTCGGCTCATACGCTCTCCGCTTTCCGAATTTTTGAGATCTGCAAAAAAAGTTTTAGGAGTAGTAGAAGTTAAGTGTGCTTTTGAATCACTGTCTAAGTTTGCACTGTGCCAGCCTGTAAGGTGACACGTACTGGGCACTTGTGTGTCTATAGGCATTAGGCAGACAGTATGGCAGATATCGAGTCCTCTTTTGAATTCAGCTCATCTTTTACTAGTTCCTCGCTGCCTCCCCCACGGACTCGAATCTTTAAAATAATCGTAATCGGAGACTCCGGAGTTGGCAAGACGTGCCTCACTTATAGATTCTGTGCGGGCAAGTTTCCAGACAAGACTGAGGCCACTATAGGGGTGGATTTTCGGGAGAAGATTGTCGAAATAGACGGCGAGAAAATCAAGGTGAGATTCCTATATTTCCATAAGGCGCTTGTATAGTTAACGTGCATTAATATGGCTATATGAAGACATAACCAATGCACTGGATTGCAGTGCATGATTGGCAATGCTCCTGTCAGCTCTCTACATAGGTGGTACAGATTGTTTTCCTTCCCATATGATGTTTCTAGCTATCCACTGTCATAGCAGCTAATTTATCCGCATCACTGCTGCACAAACTGAAAATAAATCACCAAAACACACTCGCTGCATCATGCACATAATATGTTTTTTTCTTTCATGCATTAACACACCCCGCATTGTCTTGCTATGTTTAAAGGAAAAATACCATCGGTGACAGCAACTAAAATAATATTCCTGGTTCAGTGCAGCATGTGTGGTATAATGTTGATTACCACAACAATTAATTTCGTCTTTTTACTTTTTTCTTTAAAAACAGCAAAAATCGAGATCACTGCGAGGCACTTACAAAGGAAGTGAATGGGGCCAATTTCTGGAGAGTTTAAAAGCAGAAATGTGAAGCTTATAATTTTATAAAAGCACTTACATTAAATCTTTTGTTAAAACTTGTGTATTATTTGAGCTGAAAGTTGTTTATATCTTCGTGATTTACAGCGTTACATCGTCATGGCAACGAAGTATAAAACTTGACAGAAAAGGTTGGTAAGCAATTTTATCACACTAAAATGTTAACACTTACATTGTTTACATCTTGTGGCTATACTTTTGAAATAGGGAGTATTTTAACATTTATGGATTGGCCCCATTCACTTCCATTTTAAGTGCCTCACTGACCAGTTTACATGCACTTAAAAAAACGGTTTATTCCAAAACATTTAGCAGTAAAACACATTTTTTAACCACTCCACATATTTAAAATAAAACTATAGTTTTGGCAAGTCGTTTAGGACATCTACTTTGTGCATGACATGAGTAATTTTCCAATAATTGTTTACAGACAGATTGTTTCACTTTTAATTGACTATATCACAATTTCAGTGGGTCAGAAGTTTACATACACTAAGTTAACTGTGCCTTTAAGCAGATTGGAAAATTCCAGAAAATGATGTCAAGCCTTTAGACAATTAGCCTATTAGCTTCTGATATGAGGTGTACTGAATTGGAGGTGTACCTGTGGATGTATTTTAAGGCCTACCTTCAAAATCAGTGCCTCTTTGCTTGACATCATGGGAAAATCAAAAGAAATCAGCCAAGACCTCAGAAAAAAAATTGTGGAACTCCACGAGTCTGGTTCATCCTTGGGAGCAATTTCCAAATGCCTGAAGGTAGCACGTTCATCTGTACAAACAATAGTACGCAAGTATAACACGATGGGACCATGCAGCCAACCTACTGTTTAAGAAGGAGACGCATTTTGTCTCCAAGAGATGAACGTAGTTTGGTGCGAAAAGTGCAAATCAATCCCAGAACAACAGCAAAGGACCTTGTGAAGATGCTGGAGGAAACAGGTAGACAAGTATCTATATCCACAGTAAAACGAGTCCTATATCAACATAACCTGAAAGGCTGCTCAGCAAGGAAGAAGCCACTGCTCCAGAACTGCCATAAAAAGGCCAGACTACAGTTTGCAAGTGCACATGGAGACAAAGATCTTACTTTTTGGAGAAATGTCCTTTGGTCTGATGAAACAAAAATTTAACTGTTTGGCCATAATGACCATCATTAGGTTTTGAGGAAAAAGGGTGAGGCTTGCAAGCTGAAGAACACCATCCCAGCTGTGAAGCATGGGGGTGGCAGCATCATGTTGTGGGGGTGCTTTGATGCAGGAGGGACTGGTGCACTTCACAAAATAGATGGCATCATGAGGAAGGAAATTATGTCAAGGTATTGGAGTGGCCATCACAAAACCCTGACCTTAATCCGATGTCTGAAAAAGCACGTGCGAGCAAGGAGGCCTACAAACCTGACTCATTTACACCAGTTCTGTCTGCAGGAATGGGCCAAAATTCCAGCAACTTACTGTGAGAAGCTTGTGGAAGGCTACCCAAAATGTTTGACCCAAGTTAAACAATTTAAAAGCAATGCTACCAAATACTAACAAAGTGTATGTAAACTTCTGACCCACTGGGAATGTGATGAAAGAAATAAAAGCTGAAATAAATCATTCTCTCTACTATTATTCTGACATTTCACATTCTTAAAATAAAGTAGTGATCCAAACTGACCTAAGACAGGGAATGTTTTCTATGATTAAATGTCAGGAATTGTGAAAAACTGAGTTTAAATGTATTTGGCTAAGGTGTATGTAAACTTCTGACTTCAGCTGTATGTGCTGGTACGTTGGAGGAATCCCCGAGTTTTGCGTAAGAGGAAAATCGCACTATTGAAGTGCAATTTCACTGCAGGTTGCGATAGAAAGTTATGGAAACAAACACAGCAACAACTCTGGAATATCCGGAAATAAAGCGAAGCAAAAAGTGAATTCCTCTGATGCCATGTTTGCTATTTACACAAGCTTCACAGGGAAATAACATTGCTGTGGAGACAGCTGCTTACTGACCAGAGTATTTATATGGGGGTAAAGAGAATGACGATTATACAGTGCATGTAAATGAAATGCTGCATTCTGGTGTCCATTTAAACGTAATCACTGTAACCCAGATTTCTGCAATTTTAAAGAAAATGAGGGTTGAGTCTAAATTATTTTTTGTGGTAATCCACATTATGCCACAAATGCTGTCGATTGAGCTTAACTTGTATTGAACCTGGAATATTAATTTTAATAAGCTTTGAATTATTGGGTCTTTTAAGTTTCACTCTCCCCTTTCTCCTATTTCCGTAAACCAGGTTCAGTTGTGGGACACTGCAGGTCAGGAGCGCTTCCGTAAAAGCATGGTTCAGCACTACTACCGTAATGTCCACGCTGTGGTGTTTGTCTACGATGTCACAAATGCTGCTAGTTTCCGAAGCCTTCCGGCGTGGATCGAGGAGTGCCGTCAGCACGCTCTGGGTCAAGAGGTGCCCAGAATCCTGGTTGGCAATAAATGTGACCTGCGCCATGCCGCTCAAGTAAGCACTGACGTAGCACAGCAGTTTGCTGATGCCCACTCAATGCCTCTGTTTGAGACCTCAGCCAAGAACCCCTTTGGAAACGATGAAGGCAGTCGGAATAATAGTGACCACGTTGAGGCCATTTTTATGACTGTGGCGCACAAGCTGAAATCTCAGAAACCGCTGGTGTTAAGTCAGCCACCTAGTGGATCGGGAGATATCGTTACTCTAAGGAAGGAAGAGGAGGACGGGGGAGCCTGGGGTTGTGGCTGCTGGAGGAGCTAATGATGGGAAGCCTGTGCAAGAAAGGGAACGAGTCATTGCTTTACAGGGTGGGGCCTACAAATGCGAGGATGCACAGAGGCTTCAGGATTGATGAAATTAAGATACATGTTATTAAGGGAGATGTTAACCATCATCAAGATTCCTGTTTTTATCAGATGTGCAGAATCTGGCCATTATTTTAAAAGGAAATAGCACAAGGAATTTTTTTTACATGCATGTAGGCCCACCCACCTTATGTATCCTAGCTTCAGACCACTGTACATCAGCCTCTGTTCAGCTCATATACCTCCCCACCACCACTGCCACACACAGATGAACAAATTTGCCTACTAGATTTAGTCAGGAAAGTGGTTCCAAAGGGGAAGTATAGGGTGAAATCACCATAAACAAAACATTCCCTTTTTCATCACATCTATTAAACAGTTTTCCCACCAAAATTAGATGCCAAATCTGGTTTTGTGGTTTGTTCTCTCCCTCTATCTCACACCACACATACAGGCACTTCCTGTGAACGTTTTCAGTTCTCTCAAGTGAAACAACAAACCTGCTCACACTCTCACAAATGCATATTAGTTGTTATTAGTGATGCTAATAGAGAAAAACAAGGGATGAATTTAAAAGCTGATATCCTTTCCTTCGTAAAGACAGTCCTAGTCCACTGCCAGTATTTATTTATTTTTCTTCTAGCAGTCATTCAGGTGAACAATATTTACTGTTAAAACAAGTGGGTAATTCATGTTATCAAATCCTTACTGTTAATCCGTTCATAATTGTGGATTTGTGAAAGCCAGACTTCTGGTAAAAATGGACAAGACTTCTCTAATGCTGTTTACTTCAGTGTCCACAATCAGGTGTGGTATGCAGTATGGCGGAAATATCACAGTATACCTTGCAGCTTTGCTAGGCCAAATTATACATTTGTGTAATGTATATCACAGATTAGTTGATAAATATGCATTTTCCTTGTTTTATACATGGCATCTGCGCTGTGCATGGTATTGCTCTGACAGTTCTAGTGTCAGTCTCTCATTCACTCTATAATCTATCAATACAAATATACAGTACTTCACAGTTGCTGATGGAAATATTTTTTTCCCAGTGGCCTTTTTTGTCATGCTATCCAGAATTCAGTCCAGTACAGGAGTATTCCTTTATGTCTTTAATGTAGCCACAGCAGGTCCTGTGTATTGCATCAAAGAAGCCTCAGGTACCACCTGTTTTATTTGTTTGGAGAGGTTTGCATATAAATGACAATTAAAGTAAAATTAAATAGGAGTATGTGATTGTTGAGGAATTTTACATGGTTAATGATGGCTCTGAAATATTTAAGTGCAAAGTGTTAAATGCGTACTAAAGAAATGTAACCTGTTTGTGCCAAATATTATGATCCTGGGCGCTTTCTGTTATACTTGACAGAATTATCCTATTGTATTAAAGGAATATACTGTGTTCAAAACAAGTTAAGCTCAATCAACTGCATTTGTGGCATAAAGTTGATTACCACAAACATTTTTTAATAGTCCCTCTTTTTCTTAAAAAAAAAAAAAATCTGGGTTACAGTGAAACACTTTCAATGGAAGTGAATGGGGCCAATCCATAAATGTTAAAATACTCACTGTTTCAAAAGTACAGTCAGAAGATGTAAACAGTATGAGTGTTAACATGATTTTAGTGTGATAAAATCACATACTAATCTTTTCTGTTTAAAGTTATAGCCAATTTTACAACTTCGTTGCCATGACGATGTAACGTCAACAAACCCTAAAATTACTGTAATATTTACAGCTCAAGTATTACATGAGTTTTAACAGATGAATTAATGTAAGTGATTTTATAAAATGATCAGCTTCATATTTCTGCCTTTAAACCCTCTAAAAATTGGCCCCATTCACTTCCATTGTAAATACCTCACTGTAACTTTGATTTCTGCTTTGAAAAGGAGGGACGAGTCAAAATAATTATTTGTGACAATCAACATTATGCCATAAATGCTGTCAATCGAGTTTAACCAGAATATTACTTAAAGTGCCAGAAGCATCATGAAGTGGATCAGTTTTGTTATATCAACAGGCCACTGTGGTAATGATTTTATGAAGTTTCATTCTGGAGTGGTCATGATCAGCTGTGGCTCTGAGTTCACTTGTTTGATAATACTGATTTGTCTCTTCACCAAAAGTACCATTTCAAGTGTCCTTCAAACTTCTGTTATTTTCTGTTTCAAATAACACAATAACATAGTTATCTCAGAATCTCTAAAAAAAAATGCTAATGAAACTTCCAAGTTACATGCAGACAATATGTGGCATTTCATTCAGATGTGTAAGTGCTAAATTTTATTACTATTTATTATTCTCAGTTAAAAGTTCATTATGCATCTTTTCAACTAAAGTATATGAGCCAATTCAAGTTATCAGGGGTCAATAGTTGAGAAAATAGCACCTTGCAATGCCAGAACACAAGCATGCAAATCATATATCTTTACTAATCATTTTGCTGATAAAACCCATGTCTTCAGTCTTGGTGAGGTAGAGTGATAATTTTAAGGGACAAATCAACCGTCAATCCACTGTAATTAAAGGGGAACACAAGAAATCATGGTTGTTGCAGTTTTGTTAAAAGAATAAAGCATTAAATCTTTTAAATCTGTCAGAGTGGTGTTGCGTCTTTATTGTTCTGGACAATCCAATATACTTAGAGCCGATTTGTGTGATATTAAGTTCTGGCCCACAGCTCTTTGCTAAAGGAGTGCATGAAAATATGTCAGTCATTATGCCAATCCCATATTAGGATTACTGTCAATCTAGACAGTGAATTTTAAACAAATTTAAACATTCAAATTACATAGCAAAAAAGATTCACACCATTATTATTATTATTATTATTGTGTCTTAATGAAATATTCCAGTTTCAAAACAAGTTAACTTAATCGACAGCATTTGTAGCATAATGCTGATTACCACAAAATATAATTTCGACTCGTCCCTCCTTTAAAAAAAAAAAAAAAAAAAAGCCAAAATCAAGGTTACAGTGAGGCACTTACAATGGAAGTGAATTGGGCCACATTTCTGGAAGATTTAAAAGGCAGAAATGTGAAGCTTATAATTTTATAAAAGCACTTACATCATCATGGCAACGAATTTGTAAAATTGGCTATATCTTTACACAGAAAAGGTTAGTAAGTGATTTTATCACACTAAAATCATGTTAACATGCATATTGTTTATGTCTTGTGTATAAACTTTTGAAACAGTGAGTATTTTAATGTTTACAGATTGGCCCCATTCATTTCTATTATAAGTGCCTCACTGTAACCCAGATTTTTGCTTTTAAAAGGAGGGGAAAGTCCAAATTAATGTGTATGGTAATCAGTATTATGCCACAAATGCTGTCGATTGAGTTTAACTTGTACTGAACCTGGAATATTCCATCAATGAATAAACCCTCTTATTTTGCATATGTTAGGAGCACCAACATTGAAGAGCATAATAAAACTGAAATCGCTGGGTTTGATCTATCAGATCTCAGTCATTCAGGAGTTGCCATAGGTAGTTTTATATCCATAAAGAGGCAATTCTTAGCATTCTTGAAGATGAGAGGAAACGTTTTTTTCTCGTATACCAGCTTAAAATGCAGTCAACTATAAGTATGCCATTTGTAGGCTGATTTCACCTAAAAATTTAACACTGTGGCACTATTAAAATAATCCTGTTTGTTTGAGAGACCCATCCAACCCAATGCAGCAACACTGGCTCAACCACCAAGGTGTGAGTTTGTGACAGGACAACCTGTTTTTACAACCAATGAAAGACTGGGAGTTTTCTGGAATCTATTTACAACTGCCTTTGGTGAATCTAGAGCTGCAGAAATTACACTACATTTTTTAACAGAATTATTTATTGAAAACTATATACAGGTTTTATGTATCTCACAAAATAATCACAGTGAAATTAGTATAAAGATAAGGCCTATAAAAAAAACACAATAAAAGATCATATAAAATTGACATGGCACTGATAATAACTTAAAAATATCAGGAGAAACATTTCAAGTCAAATGAAGCACAATGAAATATGGACTTTCCCCACCTTTTACTTTCTAAGGGCTAATTAATGAATTATATTTCCCAAGAAGGGAAAACGTAGTAAAGAATAGTACATGCAGTGATGCATCTTACCACCACAAACACACATATAAAAACCATAGAAGGCAATTCCTAAGATAATCTGCTGTAAGGTGGAGGTGTGGAGATGTCTTGCTGTTCCTGCTCAGGGCAGCGATCCATGAAAGACACAGGAGAGTTAAAGATACGTTCATCTCCGCCTGCATAAAAGAAATTATGATCAGACATAACCTCACTAACAAAATCATAATGGCATACACATTGGCAGAAACTCTGAAATATGATTGCATTATTTCAGTGTACCAACCCACTCTAGAAAGATCCATCTATTACCTTGCCAAGTGCAGATCAGTTCAGTTGGAGCAATAGGATCATTCTGGGGAACTAGGTACTGCTGTAAAATACACATACAGTCCAAATCAGCGTTAGAATGGGCCCATACACTAAACCAGTTCACTTTAACACACCATTCTGTACACAATGATTAATCTCAATCTTGTACAGCCTATTCAGAAGAAATTATAGGTGGTTCTTTTAGGCAATGCATTGTATTCTAATCTAATGAACTGCCTTGTGCTACAAAAGACTCAGATTTCACTCACCATGCCATTCACTGAGTCATAGCAGCCGCAAAGCGGCAGACTGCGGCAGCCAACAAATGTGATGAGAGAAGAGAAGAGCAGAGAACCCATGCAGGCCACCAGAAGAGTGCTGTTAGCACCTCTCACCATCCGGCTAAGGATAAACCTCTACATAGCATACCACTCAATTAATCATTTCTAGATTTTCAACTGAAGGTATAACAAATAGAAAAATGACTGAAATAATGTGAATTTGCCACTGGAAAGCACATGAAGCATTAGTTAGCATGGTGTGGTTTGATTGTACCACTTCAGGGACAGGATGGGCGTGGAAGACCTCATCATCCTCTTCTCCATAACTGAGAGTGACGCAAGCGTAAACGAACACAATCACAACAGCAACAAGAGACATCACAGAGGAGACTATCATGACATTGACCTACAAGTATTAACGAGAGAGTAAAACCATGATTAACAAGTCAAAAAAAATCAACAGTCATAAAAACAGCTCGTAGTGAGATTCTGATGCAGGGTTACACTGTAAATTAGTAATCTGTATTCGAGAGTAATCTGGATTTGACAAATTCAAAATAAATATTAAAGAGGAAGTGTGTAACTTTTTCAATGTTAAAATACTTTCTCCTTTCCCAGCTTATTAAAAGAGATGATTATAAGATAGCCATTCGTACAGTGGTTGATTTCCACAAACTTATACATTAGCCGCTTTTCCACCAACAGGCCGTACAGTTCAGAGTACAGTGAGGAACAGTCCCAGTAGCATTTCCACTTAAGCATGGTTTGGCACGGCACGATTACAACCCATTCTCGGCACTGTTAGCTAACCATAATGGTGGAATGGCTTTAGTACGTGGCAACTCACGAATGTCAAATTGCCAACACCAAGGTTACACATTTTTTTCTACGTAACTGGCAAAGTTCGCTGTGGTGAGGTTAATACAATTTGATTAAAAAATGTTTTGTATTTTTGGTGCATCTTCATGATTTTATGATGATCAACTAAATTTTTCTACAAGCCTTTTTCGTCAGGGAGGGAGAATACGCTAGCTAGCTCATTAAAAACTCATATATAATTATATTACTCATATAATATTTTGTCAATAAATGTCCTTTTTAGCTAGTCTGTGAACTTATACCTTTCTGTGTGTTCGTGTCCGGTGGCATACACAATCTTTCAGCAAATGATAGTAAACCTCTCGCCTTTTTCTCTTTGCGACATGTCTTTCCTGTGCTTTAGCAGAGTAAAAACCAGGAGAAAAAGCAGTCCTAAAATCTGAAATATGCAATCATCCACCATAGCGCAATTGCTCCATTGTTTATCTCTCACGCCTTCACCAAATGGCGTATTTGTTACATACAGTGCATTCAGTAAGTATTCAGACCCCTTCATTTTTTTTCACATTGCTATGTTGCAGCCTTATGCTAAAATGCTTTAAATACCCCCCCCCCATAAATCTTCACTCCATGACTTGACTTAAGTATTCAGACCCTTAACTCAGTACTTAGTTGAAGCATCTTTGGCAGCAATTACAGCCTCAAGTCTTTTTGAGTATGATGCAACAAGCTTTGCACACCTGGATTTGGGGATTTTCTGCCATTCTTCTCTGCAGATCCTATCAAGCTCTGTCAGGTTGGATGGGGACTGTCGGTGGACAGCCATTTTCAGGTCTCTCAAGAGATGTTCCGGTCTGGGCTCTGGCTGGGCCACTCAAGGACATTCACAGAGTTGTCCCTAAGCCACCCTCGCGTTGTCTTGGCAGTGTGCTTAGGGTCATTGTCATGTTGGAAGGTGAACCTTCAGCCCAGCCTAAGGTCCTAAGCACTCTGGACCAGGTTTTCATTAAGGATATCTCTGTATTTTGCTGCATTTAGCTTTCCTTCAACCCTGACCAGTCCCCAGTCCCTGCCAATGAAAAACACTCCCGCAGCATGATGCTACCACCACCATCATGCTTCACCATTGAGATGGTATTGCGCAGGTGCTGAGCGGTGCCTGGTTTCCTCCAGACATGACGCTTCAAATTGAGGCCAAACAGTTCAATCTTTGTTTCATCAGACCAGAGAATCTTGTTTCTCACAGTCTGAGAGTACTTTAGGTGCTTTTTTATGTCTTACACAGAGAAGAGGCTTCTGTCTGGCCACTCTGCCATAAAGCCCATATCGGTGGAGTGTCACAGTGATGATTGTCCTTCTGCAAGTTTTTCCCATCTCCACACATGATCTCTGGAGCTCAACCAGAGTGACCATCGAGTTCTTGTTCACCTCTCTTACCAAGGCCCTTCTCCCCAATTGCTCAATTTGGCCACCTGGCCAGCTCTAGTAAGTGTCCTGGTTGTTCCAAACATCTTCCATTTAAGAATTATAGAGGCCACTGTGCTCTAGGGAACTTTCAATGCAGCCCAATTTTTTTTTTAGCCTTCCTCAGATCTGTGCCTTGACACAATCCTGTCTCTGAGCTCTGCAGGCAGTTCCTTTGACCTCATGGCTTGGATTTTGCTCTGATATGCATTTTCAGCTGTGAGACCTTATATAGCCAAGTGTGTGCCTTTTCAAATCATGTCCAATCAATTGAATTTGCCACAGGTGGACTCCAATCAAAGTGTAGAAACATCTCAAAGATGATCCAGAGAAACAGGATGCACCTGAGCTAAATTTCAAGTGTCATAACAAAGGGTCTGAATACTTTTTTCATTTTATAAAAAAATCAGGTTTTTGCTTTGTCATTATGGGGTATGGAGTGTAGATTGATGTGAAAATAATAATTTAAAGCATTTTAGCATAAGGCTGCAATATAACAAAATGTGAAAAAAAATGAAGGGGTCTGAATACTTTCTGAATGCACTGTACATTCAAGCACCACAGAGGAAAAATAAATCGTAAACATGCATATGGCCCAGATCAGCACGATTTCGCAACGAGAACTGTTCGGCCTGACGGTGGAAAGGCAGCTATTGTGTCTCTTTGGCACTATAAAAATTACTCTGTTTTGAGTGGCCCATCCTGCCCAACACAGCAACATTAGCTCGACCACTTGTGTGTGTTTGGGGTGGGACTATCTGTTTGTTTGATCAACGCTAATGGAGTGTTTGAAAAACCAGTTTAAAAACCATGTTTATTTTTGCAATTCTGTTTGGTGGTGCTAGTGGCACAGAAATGACACACTTCAGCTTTAAAAGGAATAAGAGTTCAATACAAGTTAAGCTCAATCGACAGTATTTGTGTCATAATGTTTATTACCACAAAAATGTATTTTGACTTGTTCTTCCTTTTCCTTAAAAAAAAAAAAAAAATGAAAAAGCAATAATCTGGGTTCCAGTGAGGCACTTACAATGGAAGTGAATGTGGCCAATCTGTAAATGTTAAAATACTCGCCATTTCAAAAGTATAGACACAAGACGTAACCAATATGCGTGTTAACATGATTTTAGTGTGATAAAATCACTTAACCTTTTCTGTGTAAAGATATAGCCAATTTTAAAACTTCTTGGCATGATGACGTAACGTCATTAAACCCTAAAAACAGTTTATAAATTACACAATTTCTAACAGAAGAATTAATGTGAGTGCTTTTATAAAATTATAATTTTCACATTCCTACCTTTCAAACCCTCCAAAAATTGTCCACATTCACTTCTATTGTGAGTGCCTCACTGGAACCTCGATTTTTGCTTTTTTTATAAAGAAAAGGAGGTAGGACTTAATTAATTATTGTGGTAATCAACATTATGTCAAAAATGCTGTCGACTGAGCTTAACTTGTATTGAACCGGGAATATTCCTTTAATTACCAAAATAGGATTTTTCTTCTGTGATGCAAAGAGGGCAAGCACTCCAGGGGCAGCCATAATCTAAGAAAAGAAAGAGAACACGAGAGAGATAGGAAAGTGAAATGAGCATTACAGAATCACACAGCCTATGATCTCCAAGCAGGGTTCCCACAAAATTTGACCAATTCATTTCCATAAATTTTCCCATGTCATTTGTGATTACTGGATAAGCAGGGTTGGGGAGTAACAGAATACATGTAATGGGATTACGTATTTAAAATACAAAATATAAGTAACTGTATTCCACTACAGTTACAATTTAAATCATTGGTATTTAGAATACAGTTACATTCAAAAAGTATTTTGATTACTGAAGAGATTACTTTGCATTTTATTGTCATTTGTTTCATTTAATATTTAGTCCTTTCAGATGGAAAACATTTATACATATAAATGATGCGATCCAAAGTGCATTTGAACAGCAGTGAAACACTTTCTTATGATGTGTTACATTCATACGAGCAGACAGAGAAGTAAGTTTGAAGTAAGTTTGGAGCAGAAGAAATAGAAATAAACCTTGTGTAAATTGTGAGCTTTACGCTAAGCTAAAATGCTATTTCTAGCCATTTTACATGCACATTTTACCAGGCACGATCATATTTTTTTATCAAGAAAATTCATGTTGGATCATCATTTCTTTTTTCTAGTAAGACCTTTGATATTAGGGCAAAAATAATATTCTTGATAATAATTTTTGTATTGTTTTCTGTAAAAAATATCTAAAAATCCTTAAAACAAGATCAATTAGATTGATCTTGTTTTAGAAACAACACTGCATAAGATGTTTAGGTTTTTCAGAGAATGTATTTTTAACATGTGTATTTTGTCTTACTGTACTGGCAGAGTTTTTATTGTCAAAACAAGTGAAAAAATCTACCAGTGCTGAAGAAGTAATCCAAAGTATTTAGAATACGTTACTGACCTTGAGTAATCTAACGGAATACGTTACAAATTACATTTAACAGCATGTATTCTGTAATCTGTAGTGGATACATTTCAAAAGTAACCCTCACAACCCTGTGGATAAGGATGTTAGAAAATCGTTTTATAGTGAATGCACCTACAAAGATCTACTTCTAGCCAATGAAATATTTTATATTAGAAATTTCTATATAAAATATATATATATAAAATTCTTAACTACATTTTATTCGTTTCCATGAGTATTCCAGGCCTGAAATTCCGTGATATTTCCCTGTTTCAATGACTGTGGGAACCCTGTCTCAGAGTGGAAAGACGTCATAATTATCAAGTGAAGAAATGGTAAGTTTTAGGGTTGCTCACCAGTCCAGCCCAAAGTGGAGCTCTGGTTTCACTCAGAGTAGTACTCTTGCGGAAGACTGCATCCATAAATCCGCAAACTACACAGAGTCCAGCACACGCCACCTGAAGGATTCCCAAGACCACCACACTCTTCTGATTGAAGATGAAATACCTGTAACTGTCCATTACAGGCCTCCGACTGGAAGGAAATAATAGTTATCATTTTATTTCGGCAACTTCCAAAGCAACCTCCTAAAATATTCTATTATTCAATCTTTCTATGTTCTCCTGATTGAATGTAGTTGAGCAGATACTTTATTAAACGTAGAATGACTTTACAGTTTAAACCGCATGAACCATTTCCATGTTTTTGTTCTGAATTTGAAACTACAAACCCACTAAACTGAATATAATGTTTTTAAAAGCTATTGTTTACGAATGAACACTTATTTTTTAATGATACAGTTTAAGTGATGTATACGTTTTATAAATGAGGAAAATTAGTGTCCCATTTACCTGCGCTTATTCCTTTGATCACTTCCTGGCCGCTTTGTTTGAGAGCGCGAGGGTCCAGCGCGTGTCACACATTTACCTGCCTCGCGCGCAGGTGCAGCATGATGACCACGCCCCCACTGCATGGACATTTACAATCAGTGTTGACCTATTTACCGAAATGTGCCTTGAATCTATGCTACGTACAGTACTTGCCTAGCTAAAAGAAGAAAAATACCGGTCATAACCAGTTAAAACTATGTATTATACACTGGCTCGTGATAAAGTAGCTGAGAAAAACATTTAATAAATGAGTCAAAAGAACTGTTACTTTGGGAGTTTTTTTTTATTGATAAATCTTTGCAGATAGCTATTGCATATCAAAGGCTGAAGTTCAGTTCCATATTAAGATTTCCCTTAACCCTTGAGCCTTACTCTCACATACATCCTCAATCTTTCCCCAACAAATTCATCTTGCGTAAACACTTCTTTTTGCGATGAACATTTTTCATTTCACTCTCGGTGTGGAAAAACAAACACAAAAATAACACAAATAAATGTTTCCCCTGTATAATACTGTACTTCAAGACCACTAGATCCTTTTAAGTTAAAGGAATATTTAATCCAAAAATGAAAATTGTCTCATCATTTACTCACTCTCATGCCATCTCTAATGTGTATGACTTTCTTTCTTCTGCTGAACACAAATTAAGATTTTTAGAAGAATATTTCAGCTCTGTAGGTCCATACAATGTAAGTGAATGATGGCCAAAACTTTGAAGCTTCAAAAAGCACATAAAGGCCACATAAAAGTAATCTATAACACTCCAGTGTTTAATCAATATCTTCTGAAGTGATATGATAGGTGTGGGTGAGAAACAGATAAATATTTAAGTCCTTTTTTACTGTAAATCTCCACTTTCACATTCTTTTTTTGTTTTTGGCTATTTGCATTCTTCGTGCATATAACCACCTACTGGGATGGAGGGGGATTTATCTGTTTCTCACCCACACCTATCATATAACTTCAGAAGACATGGATTAAACCACTGAAGTCATATGGATTACTTTAATACCGCCTTCATCTGCTCTTTCGAGCTTCAAAGATGCACTTGCATTGAATGGACCATCCGAGCAGAAAAATATTCTTCTAAAAGTATTTGTTTGTGTTCAGCAGAAGAAAGTCATACACATCTATGATAGCATGAGGGTGAGTAAATGATGAGAGAATTTTCATTTTTGGGTGAACTATCCCTTTAACTGTAGATTCTGTCCATATATGCCACAAGAGACAGGACAGATTTGTAAATAACTGCTGGTGTTACCAACCATGTAACATGTAAAACTATTTAGGGGAACACATCAGCAGCAAAAGGCAAAATACTGGTTTAATACTGCATAATTGTGGTAAAGACACTGAATACCTCAAGAAATAGTTACAATAATTTAGCTGCCTGGATTTCAGCCAAATTCTTAGAAATCACTTGCCCTTGTTTCGATCTCTGTATTCTGTAGTACAACCAACCAAGTAACCAACAGACACATACTAGACCTTCCACACTATAGAACCATAGAACCATTTTGCAGCTAGCTCAGTGATTTGAGCAAAGATTTCACAGTTACAGTCCTTGTAAACAAATGAGGATATCTGAGAGAAGAAATAGTAACAGAATAGCAAACAAAATTATTATTTGTTAGTGTTAGCACACTGCAAGATAGTTAGAGGACACGGTTAGATTTTCTGGTGGTTGTTCGGGTAGAAGGAAGATAATGCTTTTTGAGGCATGTTGACAGAGGTGAGAGGGGTTTCAGCAGGCCTCTTCAGCCCCTTTTCCCGATTCACTCTGCTGAAACTCCAGCAATTCCTTCATGTACCATTCCGGTGCCTCTGGACCAGACTTCCCTGATGTCTTATGGTCATAACCGTAAGCAACAGTAAGTTCCTCATCCTTCTGTACTGCACGGATTGTTCGGATGCATTTTATCTGCCCAAAACGAGGGTGGACAAACCTGGGCAAAAATCAAACTACTACTAAAACTAATGTAAGAAACCAAAAAAGTGTATTTATTGAATGTGTGTTCAAACTCACGGGTCATATTTGCAGTTGGGGGTGAAAGAGTGATTGGCCTTGTGACCTAGAGATGCACAATAATTCTCCGTTAGACTGAATGGTTCTGGAACATCAATCACTGTGTCCTCATCCAATGAAATGGTGTTTCCATTCATGGACCAATCACGACTGTCCACCTGTCAAATGAAACATTAATAAGAACAACAACAATTCTAACAATTGAATTACAACATAAAATGGAAATAGACAGACAGACAGACAGACAGACACACCTCTGAATGTGTAATGCGGACTCCATTATAAAAAGCCATCACTGTGTCAGCCTTAGCTTCAGTTTTTGCAAATAGCCCTTCCCCAGCTCCAGAGATAAGTGACTGTCCCACATAAACACTGTTAGAGAAATCAAAAGCCAATCACATATCAGCTATATACACAAGAAATGCTGTATGAGGACAGTTCAACCAGAGAAACAAGTAAACAGACATTCTATCTGGAAAAGAAGCAAAAGAGTACATGTTTTGTTTTTAAACTAGATTTGATAGATTGAGGTTTACATGGTTGATCACAGCTTGCACCAACCGTTGGCTCTCATAGGGGTCTGGCAACAGTTTATGTCCAGCGATGCAGGAAGGAGTGGATTTATCGTAGCTGTAAACAGGACCTAAAAAACAGTATATATATATTATATATAATATATATATAAAAGATTAACCTAAACTACAGTCATTTTGCAATTAGAGTAAGTTGGTCTTTTCGATCCGATTACCATAAACCTTATGCCACATTAAACCATATTCATCTTTTTCTAGAAATACAAATTATTTATCATTATTTACTCACCCTTACGTCACTCCAAACCTGTATGACTTCTTTCTTCTATGGAACACAAAAGGTGATTTTTCATAAATATCAGGGTTTATCTGCCATAAAATGTAACCGAATAGTGACTTTGGTCTGTCAAACTTGAGAAAAGACATCAATAAAATCACAGTAAAACTAATCGATATGACTCATGCACTGTTTTCCAAGTCTTCTGAAGCCATATGCTTGCTTTGTTTGATGAAGAGAACAAAACATTATTCACTCTTAAATCAAATAAAATAATTTATAAACACACCAAGTGATCGAATGGCTTCAGGAGCCTTGGAAAAGTGCATGAGTAACAATTACTTTTACTGTGCTTTAATGGTGGTCCTTGCATTATATGGTAAATAAACACTAGCCGGGTTTCCATCAAAATGTTTATCATATTTAATGCACATTTCTGAAAATGTGACTAAAGAAAATGCGAAACAGCGCGTTTCCATGAACTGTTATCTTGAGGGAGCTCGCCTTTTGTCATAGAGCAGCTGAACGACCTCTTTGCTTCGGTTAGAGTTGTATTTGCTGTAATAAAGCAATTGTACATTATGTTATTAAATGCTACCAGGAGACATTGCAGAATAAGTGCAATAGCTCACATAATGAGGGCTCAAATGGCATATTCCCATTCGCCGACAGCCTCCATATACCCAGGGGTGTAAAAAGTCATCAGAAATTATACTTAATTGAAAGTATGGATACTGAGAGAAAATTTTACTCAGTACCTAGCCAAAAACATACTTGAGTGAAAGTAAAAAAGTATTCACATTAAATTGTACTTAAGGATAAAAAAAATTACTTTTGAAATCAAGACAGGAGATTGTGTGAGAGAGGATGTTGTTTAATTCGATTGGTTTGTTATGTCACGTTTTTATTGTCTCTGAAGACTGTCATATCAAGTCATACCTGTCATGCCTGGTCAAGACTCATGTACAATAACTACATTTTTGCAAAATGATTTTATGTGGCCTGTTGTACGTAACATGGTAATGTCCTGGTGGAATGAACACTACAGGCGCTAAAACAACGATGACTTTTATCCCCTTTCACTAAAATCACGAGTAAAACGTCAGAATATCAGTTCATAAACACTTTTCACTCTGTTCCTCACACAATGCTATCTTATGACATATAAATACTTTTACTATAGCACATGACTCATTTTAACGTTTGCATTACATAACCGACTACATTTACAAGCTTGATAGAGTGTTACATATGCGATACAAAAGGACCGGGGTAAAAGTCCTGAAGAGCATGCAAGTCGACACGTGAGCGTGTTTTTGATCTCACATTTGCTTTTTCTGACACCATCGGTTAGGTTTAGGTTTAAGGTAGGGAGGTCAGTTTTGTTGATTTAAATCTCGATAGAACATTAACCTCAAAAACCTCATCTGTTCGGGAGAACATTTCACTCGCTTTTAGCGCCACACAGTGGACATTTCACTCAGAACTACCCAGAGACCTGTAATGAACCACATAATTTTATTTTGCAAAAACGTTGCCAGTCACACAATGTTCGTTGCATGGGAGAAGGCACTCACGAATTGCGATGTCAGAGCACCCAGCCCCTTAAGAAATAGAGAAGATAAAAAAATAAAAAAATAAATTAAAAAAAAAAAAAGAAAAAGAAAAATATGAAGGCAAGTGTAGAAGTAAATGACATGTACACATTTAATTACAAATGCCTTTTGTTCTTATAGATACTGTTTATTTGCATCATGAATTATAATTTTTTACTTCAAAACTGTCCAATCTGGAGAAGTAGCAGGCATTTAGAATAAAGTTTAGGACAAAAACCATCAGTGTTTCTCACTTCGTGCTCATAGTTTTGAATGAATACATCACATTCAGTCTGGCGGTCACATACGGTCTTGTCGCGCAAATATTTCAACGTATCCGAAGCTCAAATCAGATCCGAAATTCCACCTCTGCAGATGGTCGGAACTCCACACAGCCGTCGCTACACTCCGTTTGAAATGACTGACCTCTGGTCTGTCATCTGTCGTTTGTCGGATGCAGTGAAAAGGCGGCTTCAATCTAGTAAGATGAAAGAAAATGATCTGCAAAAACATAGTGAGTACTTTTCACGTTGAAATAAAATTGTAAGGAGTAAATAGTACTATTTTCTTTCTTTGGAAATGTAATTAAGTAAAAGTACAAGTATTCAGTTTAAATTGCACTCGAGTAAAGTACAAATCCCAAAAAATAATATTTTTTCTGGTGGACAGTGAGGACTCACTTTAACGACGATCTGTGGGTGAAGCACTTTCGACTAACCAGGGCTATGTTTGAAGAATTGTGTGCCATAGTCGGAACTTTCACTGAGCCAGTCACATCAAGCTCTCGCACACCTATACCATCCGACGAGCGCATTGTCATCATGCTTTACAAATGGTCATGACACGTCATCATTCATTTTAACTAATGCGAAGTTCTAGAAAATCCACCTAGCGCACCACATTTATGCAAATTTTGAGAGTTTATTCAGGATTTCTTATGCACATTTTCAAAATGCACAAAACTAGTTGGATGGAAATGCAGCTCCTCTGAAATTCCTTTTGTGTTCCATGGAGGAACCCCATTCATAGTGGTTTGGAGTGAAAAGGGTCATTAAATAATGGCCAAATTTTCATTTTTGGGTGAATTATCCCTTTATATGCCATTTAAATTGCAATAAAATATGAGAGTCTGGCATGTATTTTCAATAATAAAACAAAAACAACAAAGTGGTACAAAGAGTTGTGTATGTTTGAAGACATTTTCTGGGTTCAATACAAGTTAAGCTCAATCAACAGCATTTGTGGCATAATATTTATTACCACAAAAATTCATTTTGACTAGTCCAACCTTTCCAAAAGCAAAATCTGGCACTTGCAATGGAATTGAATGGGGCCAATCCGTAAACATTAAAATACTCACCATTTCAAAAGTATAGCCACAATACATAAACAATGCGTGTTAACATGATTTTATTGTGATAAAATTGCTTAATACACTTTTGTGTGCAAAGCTACAGCCAATTTTACAACTTCGTTGCCATGGCGACGTAATGGTGTAAACCATAAAACAACCATAAAAGCGATGATTTAAACAACTTCACAGCACAAATAATACATAAGTGCTTTTATAAAATTATAAGCTTCACATTTCTGCCTTTACCCTACAAAAATTGGCTCCATTCACTTCAATTGTAAGTGCCTCACTGTAACCTTGATATTTGTTTTTCCGAAGAAAAAGAGGGACGAGTCAAAACATTTTTTTTGTGGTAATCAACATTACACCACAAATGCTGTTGATTGAGCTTAACTTGTACTGAACCTGGAATATTCCTTTAAAGTAGCAATACTGAGTATTCCAGATAAGAAATATGAGAGAATAAAAAGAATATAAACTAACTGTCTGGATCAACAGTGAAGTGTGGTCTGCTGTTCACTTGAGTGGTAAGAGTAGCAAGTCGACCCTCAATAAGTTCTCCGTCTACAAAGGTGCCATATAGAGACGTGTATCCATCAGGGTAAACATAGGCCACCGCCTTTCCTGTCATCTCTCCATCTTCATTCACTTCCCCCACCACACAGCCACCATCCTTCACATAACATTGGAGAAAAAAAAAACCTTATACACACAGAAACCTGGAACCAAATTCAGGCATTCACACACATTAAACTGAAACTTGTTTGCAAAAACTATTTGTCAGTAGAATTATTTATTTCTTTGACCACGTGAAAAACACACCGGGTAGTAGACCCAGCACATGCCACAGCGAATGTTGTCCTTGTACTGGCCCCTGAAGACCAGGTGACGGTCAGAATCGAACTCTTGAGCTGGTCCATTGAGCTCGCCGTCTACGTACGTCCCATGTAGTGCTCCTCCATCCTCATATGTGTAAATGCCCTTGCCCTGTAAAGCATCGTCCACATAGAAACCCTCCAACGTACTACAGAGACAAACAATGGGTGATATGTGGGTAAATTATAATTACATTTATCCGTGAAGTAACACCAGCTCATATAGATCATCCTGGAAGCAAGCAAAACTTCAAGCCAGATTCTGTGTCTTGGATTCTTGGATGATCAGGATACACTTTTGTAGTAAAAAAGAACCCTTCTGAATGGGTAGAAGAAAAATTGGATACCAAAGGTGGATTTTGAGTGCGGGCATAAGACACTCAGAGATAGGAATGAAAAAAGGAAATTAAGAAAGTTAATTCAATCCAAGACTGCTAGTGACGCATTTGAAAGAGATTGATTCACAGTGATATGATTTTGGACTATTATAAAAATATCCAGGAGTCTGTTCAACAATGACTAAGAGATCATTATGAAATCACAAGCTGGAAATCAAGAACAGACTCAACAATGGTGTCAACACCAAATTTCATACATACCTCCCATCGAAAAAGAAAAATTTGCCTTTTCCATTCTTCTCCCCATGAACAAAGAGTCCCTCAAATCTGTCACTGGAGGAGTATGTTACAGTACAGAAACCATGAGGCTGCTCATCTTCATCCAAAGGCCCTAAAGCATAAGGACATCGTAATCAGAGCAAAGCAAAATGATAGACTAAATGCACACAAACAATAGATATTCAGACCTCATTGTCATCTCTTGTGCTAAAATAAAACAGTAATGCAATTAATACCCTAGAATAACATATTAACTTTAAAAGGCCTGGTTAACAGTTAGGTCAGTAGTAGAGACATGATCACATTGATCACACTTGACATTTAGCCAGAACTTTTCATCTTGACTCTACACTAGAGCTGCATGATTCTGGATAAATTGAGAATCACGATTTTTTTTTTGCTTAGAATAAAGATCACGATTCTGAAGAAAAATTCATATTTCAGTGATTTACAAAACCTGGACTTAAGGGTACTAAAAGTAACATGTAATTTACTAGAGGTTCTGACAAAATGTTATCTGCTTCAATCTATGCAAAAATGCAATAAAGTTGTAAATCAAATATATAAATTTAAAATGTCCTAAGCCCACAAGAGGGGGAAATGAATACATTATAAACCAAACAGCTCCTTGTGATTATCAAAAAAAACAAAACAAAAACAAAAAACAAAACAAAAACAAAAACAAAAACAAAAAAAGGGAAAAAAAGCATAATAATAATAATAATAATAATAATAATAATAATAATAAACATTTAACCTGTTTCTCACATGCTAAGTAAAAAGCAAAACGAGCAAAAAAAAAAAGCTTCATTAACAGTTCTACGTTAACTTGGTATTGCACTTAAGCAAATATGCAATAAAACACTGTTATTTCACAAAAGCTGTTTTTAAATAAATATTAATTTAAATTAAAACAATGTGGACTTCAGTGTTTCTCTTGTAAAAATTGCCTCAAGCTTATAAAGGAATTATTCAACAGCTAGTAATTAAATAGAGAACATAGTAAACAGTGCTTTAAGTTTTTTTTTAACAAAAGTAGCAATTAAACATTTAACATTAAAAAAGGTAATTTAATGCAAAATGAAACTACTTAAATACTTGACACTCTTTACTGTGTGATAGATCTACATTAATACTGATCTGATGCAGTAAAAATGCCTAAATGCCTATAACAGTCTGCATGCAGCTTACAGTGCAAACAGCATTCACAGCGCTTCACGTTTTCCACATTTTGTTATGTTACAGCCTTATTCCAAAATTGATTAAATTCATTATTTTCCTCAAAATTCTGCAAACAATACCCCATAATGACAACGCGAAAGAAGTTTGTTTGAAATCTTTGCAAATTTATTAAAAATAAAAAACGAAAAAAAAAAAATTATAAAAAAAAAATAACGTACATAAGTATTCACAGCCTTTGCCATGACACTCAAAATTGAGCTCAGGTGCATCCTGTTTCCACTGATCATCCTTGAGATGTTTATACAACTTGATTGGAGTCCACCTGTGGCAAATTCAGTTGATTGGACACGATTTGGAAAGGCACACACCTGTCTATATAAGGTCCCACAGTTAACAGTGCATGTCAGAGCACAAACCAAGCCATGAAATCCAAGGAATTGTCTGTAGACCTCCGAGAAAGGATTGTATCGAGGCACAGATCTGGGGAAGGGTACAGAAAAATGTCTGCAGCATTGAAGGTCCCAATGAGCACAGTGGCCTCCATCATCCGTAAATGGAAGAAGTTTGGAACCACCAGGACTCTTCCTAGAGCTGGCCGCCTGGCCAAACTGAGTGATCGGGGGAGAAGGGCCTTAGTCAGGGAGGTGACCAAGAACCCGATTGTCACTCTGACAGAGCTCCAGCATTTCTCTGTGGAGAGAGGAGAACCTTCCAGAAGAACAACCATCTCTGCAGCACTCCACCAATCAGGCCTGTATGGTAGAGTGGCCAGACGGAAGCCACTCCTCAGTAAAAGGCACATGACAGCCCACCTGGAGTTTGCCAAAAGGCACCTGAAGGACTCTCAGACCATGAGAAACAAAGATTGAACTCTTTGGCCTGAATGGCAAGCGTCATGTCTGGAGGAAACCAGGCACCGCTCATCACCTGGCCAATACCATCCCTACAGTGAAACATGGTGGTGGCAGCATCATGCTGTGAGGATGTTTTTCAGCGGCAGGAACTGGGAGACTAGTCAGGATCGAGGGAAAGATGAATGCAGCAATGTACAGAGACATCCTTGATGAAAACCTGCTCCAGAGCACTCTGGACCTCAGACTGGGGCGAAGGTTCATCTTCCAACAGGACAACGACCCTAAGCACACAGCCAAGATAACAAAGGAGTGGCTACGGGACAATTCTGTGAATGTCCCTGATTGGTCCAGCCAGAGCCCAGACTTGAACCCGATTGAACATCTCTGGAGAGATCTGAAAATGGCTGTGCACTGACGCTCCCCATCCAACCTGATGGAGCTTGAGAGGTCCTGCAAAGAAGAATGGGAGAAACTGCCCGAAAATATGTGTGCCAAGCTTGTAGCATCATACTCAAAAAGACTTGAGGCTGTAATTGGTGCCAAAGGTGCTTCAACAAAGTATTGAGCAAAGGCTGTGAATACTTACGTACATGTGATTTTTTTCGGTTTTTATTTTTAATAAATTTGCAAAGATTTCAAACAAACTTCTTTCACGTTGTCATTATGGGGTATTGTTTGTAGAATTTTGAGGAAAATAATGAATTTAATCCATTTTGGAATAAGGCTGTAACATAACAAAATTTGGAAAAAGTGAAGCGCTGTGAATACTTTCCGGATGCACTACATATACATAATTTGTCCCATCTGCTTATACAATAACGACTGTGTTTGCTTTAATATCTCGTTAAGACAGTGCAGATTTAATCCCATCTGTTTACACTCTCGTAATTCATTAACAGCTGTTTACATTAATATCACCTAAAGAGGGGTATTTTGATTAAAAACAGCGCAGAGTCTCGTGCAGGAGCACTGCATTCATCACAAGACACAAGTGCAGGGGGCCTGGAGTCGCGAGTTCGAATCCAGGGCATGCTGAATGACTCCAGCCAGGTCTCCTAAGAACCAAATTGGCCCGGTTGCTAGGGAGGGTAGAGTCACATGGGGTAACCTCCTTGTGGTTGCTATAATGTGATTCTCGCTCTTGGTGGGGCACGTGGTGACTTGTGCGTGGATGCCGCGGAGAATAGCGTGAAGCCTCCACACGCGCTATGTCTCCGCAGTAATGCCCCTCAACAAGCCACGTGATAAGATGTGCGGATTGACGTCTCAGACGTGGAGGCAACTGAGATTCATCCTCCGCCACCCGGATTGAGGCGAGTCACTACGCTACCATGAGGACTAGTTGAAATCTCTCTACAATAACGCCAATATTCTAATATTGGCTATGGTGTTTAAGCCCCGCCTGTTTTGGCGCAAAACGGTCCGCTATAAAAACAGGTGCACAAACACCATTTCCTCAGAATTTCTGACTGAGAACAAGGAGTGCATCGCTCACACCTCGAAGAAGTGTCTTGTCTTGTGGTGCGGCCAGTGTTTGCAATGTCTTGATCCCTTCATCTCAGGGAACCGAGGTTATGTATGTAACCAAGACGTTCCCTTACGACTCGGTACACTTGAAATTGCGTTTATTAATGCATATGGGGAACCGAATCCCATCACGCCACGCTACACGACATAACCTCCCAGAAAGGAAGCATGATGCCACGGTCTCGTGGGACAGCGACAGACAAGAATATACCACAGTGAGTGACCCTCGTGTTGGGCCGAGGGGAGCACTCAGAACAAATATGTGAACTATAGTCATATAGTATGAATTAACTCCTTCAGGAACCCAGTCAGGAAAGGAGTTTATTTATAATGTAAGTGCTTGTGAGTTATGGTAAATTACAACGGCCTAATACAGGCAGTTGTGTAAAAGATGGGGAGCTCCTAAAAGGGAGCAGCATAAGTATATATATTTGGCCAATGGATAGCAGGCACTCTAAACAGAGAGGACTTGTGAAGAGAGAGACGTTACGTCTAGGTTGTAAATCCTTGCGAATGCATTTTGAGAGGACCATATGTCCTGTAAGGACACACAATTCGTCCATGCCCATGAGGAGTCCATGCCTCTAGTTGAGTGTGCTTTAACACCAATTGGGCAAGTCTTACCCTGCGACTCATAAGCCAGGGCAATTGCATCGACAATCCAGTGAGAAAGTCTTTGCTTGGAGATGGACATTAATTTTGTGCATCCTCCATAGCATACAAAGAGCTGATCAGATGGTCTGAACTGGCGTGTACACTCAACGTATGTGTGTAGTGTCCACACAGGGCATAACAAATGCAATTATTGTTCCTCATCTGAATTAATGGAGGAGGGAAGAAGGCCTGAAGGTGAACCACCTGCGCTCTGAAGGGCGTGGTTAGGACCTTAGGTACATAGCCTTTTCTGGGTTTGACAGTGGCTCTTGAAAGACTGGGGCCAAACTCCAGACATGAATTGCCGATTGATAGTGCATGTAAGTCTCCGACCCATTTTACTGAGGCCAGAGCCATCAATAGTGTGGTCTTAATGGAGAGCATGTGCAAATCAACAGAGTCCAAAGGTTCGAAGGGGGGTCCTGTGAGAGCTTTTAGGACTAAAGTTAAGTCCCAAGTCAGGACTGTGGCCGGCCGAGGTGGGTTTAATCGTCTTGCTCCTTTAAGGAACTTTATGGTTAAATCGTGCTTGTCTATAGAGGCACCGGCTTCATGTGCGTGATACGCAGATATAGTTGCCACATACACTTTGAGTGTTGACAGGGTGAGTCCTGCGTCTAATTGCTCTTGAAGAAATATGAGAATTTCATGAATGGGGCAGTTTACTGGGTCTTGTGCCTGAGAGAGTAGATCCCTCCTCAGCGGTATTTCCCATGGCGAGCTGTAGAGCATCTCTATCATTTCCGGAAACCATGGCTGGTTGGGCCATTTCGGCGCAACTAATAGAATCGTTTCCTGGTCCTCTCGGACTTTACATATGACAGAGTGATCAGGCATACCAGGGAAAATGCATATTTGCATTTCGCCAGCCATTTGTGTGCCATTGCGCCTGCTCCCAGCAGGGCTTGGGACTTTGAGTACCAGAGGGGACAGTGGGTATTCTCCACTGAGGCATCTAGATCGATTTCTGCTTTGCCGAATATTTCCCAAATCCTCAACAGAGTTTGAGGATGAAGTCTCCTGAATTCTGCCTTGGTGGTTTATATATGCCACAACTGTCATGTTGTCTGAGCGAACCAGGACATGACAGTTTGCTATTTCTGACTGAAAAAGCTTTAAGGCTAGAAATACAGCTGATAGGTCTGGGCACCACATGTCCACTTGCCCCAGCATGACACCTCGCTGGTAAAACGCAGAAGCTGTCCATGCTGCTAAAGCAGCTATACAGCAGCAGGATATAGTGATGTGCATGCGCCCTTGGCACCAAGCATGTTGTGGCACAAGGCGCTTCAGCCCGTATATGCTGCTGCCATAAATCCCAATGCTTCCTGAAACAGCTTCAGTGGAAGTGTTCTCCCCAGTTTGAACCGAGACAGACACTGTAGAATGGCCTGAACGCGCTCGTTTGTGGAGTCGAGGTGGATTCCCAAAAAGGAGATTTTTTTTTTGGCTGGGGGAGAGCGTGCTCTTCATCCAGTTCACATTGAGGCCCAAGCTGTTTAGATGCTGAAGCAGTAAGTCTCTGTGCTGGCATAACAGAGCCTCTGATTGCAGCAGTAACAGCCAATTGTCGAGGTAGTTCAAGATGCGCATGCCGCTCAGTTTCAGAGGGGCGAGAACCACATCAATACACTTTGTGAATGCACGAGGAGCCAGAGACAGTCCGAAGGGTAGGACTTTGAATTGATACGCCGTTCCCTCGAACGCGAATCTCAAAAACATCCTGTGATGTCGTACAAATTGGATATGAAAGTATGCATCCTTCAAATCTATTGACATAAACCAATCGTGTGGGCATACATGCAATAAGATCCGTTTCTGAAGTAATCATTTTGAATGGCCGCTTTGTGAGTGCACGATTTAAATGTCTCAGATCCAGGATCAGCTGAAGTCCACCATCTTTCTTTGGAACAAGAATATAATGGCTGTGCACAATGTTTTTCATGATGAGATTGTGAATTTCGGCTCGTAATATTGGCGCATCTTCGGATGAAACCGTGGAAGACAGAACGCCATTGAAACGGGTGGACGACGTGCAAATTGGATTGTATAACCATGTTCGATAGTTTTTTTGCACCCATTCTGAAATATCCATTAGGGCTCGCCATGCATCCGTGTGTGGGACAGAGGGCAATTCGGTTTGTTTACCGTATGATATAATACGTCGCTCACAATAAAGAAGCAGTTGCGCATAGTGTGTGTGCTTTTAAGAGGAAAAAGGGCTTTTTGAGAATGTGTGAGCAACTTGTGCATTTGCAACGAATGCTGTATTCTTTTTTTGCACTTATTGTATTTTTTTTATTGCATTTATTTGAGTGCAAGACACAGAAACAACATTTTGAATAATATTGTGAACAACAATATTTGAAGGAAAACAGTAGTGGGGAGATGGGGAACAATGTTTTGTGTCTCCAACCGAGCCTTCTTTGGAGCAGACCCGGAGGGAACAATGGGCTCTGCTTTCCACTTCAAAGGGTTGTGCCCGTCAGGAGTGTTTTTGCTGCGCGTGCTGATATGCAGGTACCGATGAGGCAGCAGGTATGGGGCTTTTAGTTGGGCGCTGGCTCGAAACAAAGCAAGGGCATAAAGTGTCTCATAGCCTGTGACTGCTGCTGAATCGTGACGTAATGCTCAGCAACTTTATTCATAGAGCCGCTAAAGAGGCCGGCTGGAGACACTGGCGCATCCAACAGAGTGGCTTTTTCCTTATCACTCATTTCTGTGAAGGTCAGCCATATATGTCGATCTAGAACTGCCAGGATGCCCATGGACTTGCTGATGGCCTGCGCAGTGACTTTCATAGTATGCAACACTAAGTCTGTAGTGGTGCAGACTGCAGAGCTCTTTGAATGTCTCCGGATCGAAGCCGTGCTCGTCCATTTGCCTGAGGAGCTTGGCTTGAAATATCTGGAGCACCGCCATTGTGTGGAGAGCTGATCCAGCTTGTCCTGCTGCTGAGCAAGCTTGTCCCACCAGTGCGGACATTTGTCGACACTGTTTGGAAGGATGTATGGGACGTGATGTCACTCGCTGGGCAGAGGTGTGCCGCTACCACCTCCTCCACAGGGGGTAATTGGGCATAACCGTTTTCTTCCCTGTGATCCACATTAAAGAGGATGGCGTCACTGCACGAGCGCCCCGAGAAGGGCGCGCAACAGGACTTAGATAGTTCGTTATGAACTTCGGGGGAAAATGGGGCAGATTTGCAGGACGCTGCCATTTGACGGCGTCCAGACTGCAGGAACCATTCATCGAGGCGAGATTGTTCAGGTTCATCTGGGGGAGATCATTCAAGGTTAAGCTCTTCGACCGCCCTTGTAAGGACGTGGAGCATCTCCCTGTCAGTGGCACATGCACGTTCCTCTCCCTCGCTGGGGGGAGGGGCGACAGCATCATCCACTGACCACTCGCTTGATGCAGCGCGAGATATGACATCGTCATTATTATCCCCAGCGTCAGAACCGCTGAACGAGACGAGGCCGCCCGCTCTTTCAGAAGGTTGAAACTCCTCTCGCACATAGCATATCGGAAAACATGCGCTTCGGAGAGATTGAGGGGCTCGCGGGGCATGTGCTGCCATGAAGACCACCTCAAAGTCATCCTGCTCAACCTCGCGGCCCCGCCGTGCCTCCTCGTGTGAATCCTCGGGTATCACAGAAGAGGCAGGTGGAGGGCGCGTGAGGCTGAATCGTCCCTCAGAACGAGGGTGATTCGTGAGCACAGCGTCTAGACTCATTCCCTCACAGTGAGGGCAGTCTGTCTCCATGAGAGCTGACTCTGCGTGGGTGCGGCCCAGACAGTTAACGCAGCTCTCATGCTGATCTGATTGCGGGATGTGTCTCTCGCACAAGGAACACTTACGGAACGACATCTTTAAAAATATGCGAAAATGTAAGTGACACTTTTAGATATATAAATGAATATATATTTATATGTATATCACACAATATACAATTGCTTTGTAAGAATACACAAAGAATCAGGATTCCACTGGAATGTTAATATACATTGCAGAATCGTTGTCATTTAGAAATGAGATCGCATGGGTGTCTGAATTGAGATCGCGATTTATCGTGCAGCTCTGCTCTACACTTATAACCATTGGAGCAACCAGGGGGTGAGTGTTTTTATACTTAACTTGCAACTACTGTGTCAACACCCCAGTTGCAAGAAACTTCTTAAAGGGACAGCTCACCCAAAATTGAAAATTCTCAAAGAAGACACTGATTAAACCACTGGAGTCTAATGGATTACTTTTATGCTCCCTTTATATGCTTTTTGGAGATTCAAATTTCTGGCCACCATTCACCTGCATTGTATGGACCTACAGAGCTGAGATATTCTTCTAAAAATATTTGTTTGTGTTCAGCAGAAGAAAGAAAGTCATACACATCTGGGATGGCATGAGGGTGAATAAACGATGAGAGAATTTTCATTTTTGGGTGAACTATACCTTTAAGTTAAGAAAAACCTTAGATATAACTTTACAACCAGCACAGATCCTTAACTACCACGTGGCAACAATACCATGTAATTATTATTGTTTTAAACCTATCCTATATACAAGAGATCAGCGGTCAGATTAGCTGGCACATTTTTTAACGACTTTATATAGTGTAAGTGTTGGAGCATGTAAAAAGATAGTAGTCTTTCAGCCCTTGAGAATTCAGCTCGAGGAGGGAGCTTTAACTAACTACCTCTAAAGCCCTAATAACACTCATCTGGAGGATTAAAGAAGTCAGAAGTTTACGGGCCTCTGGTGTCTTTGACAGCATGTGTACAGAGGAAAGCTGTCGGTAATCCTCCACGGCATGAGACTGCATAAAAGTTCAGCCTGACAGCCGAGAAATCCCGGACGCGAGAAGACACCAAATAAAAACAAACTTACGCACACCGTCTCGTTTGTGAATACGCTTATCGTACCTTCCACCATTTCTTCTATGTTATCGTCATCGCTATCCATGTTTGCGCTTCCTTTGTCGTTTATTAGAGGGATATTCTGTTTCTATATGCCTGGTGCAGAAGTTTTTTAGGAGCTCTGAACAGCCAGTCCCCGGCGCACAGTGTCTGACATCATCAGCACCGACCGCACTGCATTCTGGTAAGTCCCGCCTCCTTCGTTCGGATTGGCTACTAACAACTGCGATTGGGCAGTTGAGAAGTCGTTCATATCGCTTTTGTAACCATAAACAGAAGTACATCATAGCGTATAAGTTGCAGAAAAACAAACAGCCACTAAGTTTGAAGTTCAGTACGAATTTTAAATGGTTAACATTAGACAAGACAAAACTATCACATGCATTTAAATAAGTTGTTTACAGATTTGTCGATTGATATTATAATGGGGGCCATGTATCATCGCAGCTTCCAGTGTATGAACGTGTGTGTGTGTGTTTTTACTCTTTTCTGCCCTATACAAACTGATTGACCTATTTACTGTACAGTATATTCCATACAGCTCAATGTATGATATTTAAAACAATTTCAGAGTAAACTGGTCAAGGAAAACCTCATTTGATTGGTTACTAGAAGCAGGTAGACCCGCCTTCCCCCTCATGCTTGCAAAACTATTTCAGTGAGAAATTTGTGGCAAAAGTGTGAGCGCGACAAAGGGAAGACGGAACAGTGTATATCGGATTATTTCTGGAAAATATTTATGCCACTAACACAAGTCATTTACACGTTTGCAGTAGTTTATTTTACACATACAGACTGATTCAATCAGTTTTGCTGTTCATGACACACTTTCTTTGCTTGCATATCACTGATTGCAGGTTTGCAATATTTTGGCCATGTTTATGCGCAAAAACAGTGCCAAAAGTGTAAGTGCGGAAAAAAAAAGAAGTCAGAAGACCACATTTACTTTGTGTTAATATGAAATTACAGATTCACAACACATGAATTACACTTATGCAAAGCATTTAAGTATTGCTAATATTTTTTTTCTTACACTTGCAACTTCATTTACACCTTTACAAAACGTTCTGTGCGCATGCAATTTATTTTTACGCTTTCACACATCTAACTCTGAGCATGCAAATCATTTAGGCACAATTTTACCTTCATAGACTCGTTTTAAAGAACCGGTTCAAAAGATCGATTTGCTCGAGAAACGGAGAAGAGAACATGCTGTCTAGCGTAGCGACAGCTCTAAATGATCAACTGGTTTTGTAGATTTATTTAAATTCAGGTGGCATTGTCCAAGCTCAAAAACACGAAACATAATACCAACTCGTTGTCAATGCCAACTCAAATATGGTCCGAATAGTGGTCCAACTTGTAGTCCCACAAACATACCATGTCAACCGGTATTTTCAGATCTGTAGCTCTGTCATATAGGCGGAGCCTTCGGAATGATGAAATACTTACCTGACACGGATGTGGTGAGACTATCCAAAAAGTTTTGTTTTCCTCTTTGGATTAGGCCCTATAGAAAATATGAGTTCGGATCTGCCAGTTCTCCTCGCAGCAGTGTCGGTACTGTCTGCTCTTCATATGGGTAATTATCTGTTATTTAATCAATGTAAATATGATGTAAACAACGTTTCCTATGGACAAGGCTTTACCGCTTGTCACCCTGTCTTGTGAGGATTGTGTTCGCATTTAGGCTATTTTTGTGAAGGAGGCAAATACTATCATAATATAATAGCCTACATAATAATACTAAAAAAAAAAAATATGTGCATGTGGATTTTAACTGTTGAATAGTATATGCCTTAAATCTAGTAACTTAAAACGTGAGTAATGGAGAAAGAAATGAGACCGTTGACCGCAAGCTCCCCAACCCGCTTTAATATATTAATCTGTAATCGAAAGATGAAAGGTCAGTTTGGCAGAAGTCAGTCATCTTTATAAAACGGAATTTAGTGACATATTGTTTTGATTAACAATGCCAAGACCAGAGAAATTTAGAAATCATTAACAATATCGGGAACACATCGATCAAAGCTTTTCTATTGTTAAATGAAATAATATTTGATGTTAATAGGACTATATCAAGTTGTTTCAAAACTCTGTCACAGACATAACTCTAACATATATCAGAACTCATATCTTAACCAATTACATGAAATTACATTTATTATAGACAAAAGGTGCCATAAAATTATACCCCAGATGAGTATTTCATTGTGTACTTTTCTTTTTAAGCTTTACTTAAAGCTGAAGTGTATCATTTCCGCGACTTGCGGCACCAAACGAATTGCAAAAAATAAACACTGTTATCAAACAGCTTTCTGAATATATTCCCGTCTCATATTGGTCAAACAAACAGATAGTCCCACCCCCAACTGACACCATTGGTTGAGTCAATGTTATTGTGTCCCTTGAAACGGGTCACATAAAACAAGCAGAGGAATTTTCATAGTGCCACAGACAGTGTTTACTGTTTTTAAGAAAATTAACCTATGAATGGTTCACTTATAGTTGTTTCTGTATATTAAGACGGGGTAGGTGAAAGTATTTTAACACCGGAAAAGTTACACACTTCAGCTTTTAAA
This sequence comes from Myxocyprinus asiaticus, assembly GCF_019703515.2. NCBI lineage: Eukaryota > Metazoa > Chordata > Actinopteri > Cypriniformes > Catostomidae > Myxocyprinus > Myxocyprinus asiaticus. The sequence continues at coordinate 31,217,459 of NC_059365.1, forward strand.
TGATTATCAAGATAATACTATACCGGGAATCATAGGCTATGCCAGACCAATTACTATTTACGACTTGTAGCAATGCATGTGGAAAAACTGGCAGAATAAGAGTGTTTACATTTTTTTAGGTTTTCAGGCAAGACGCGTGGGCTGGTCTAGGATGAAGCATAAAATTATGCCACCTTCTGTTACTGGACCAGCTGAGTTTGAAAGAACATTTCGTGCCCAGTAAGATCAATGAGCTTTGATATGAGGCTAAGAGATTATCATCTGCTTCAATATGCCTCTCATACATAACGCTTCAGATTACACACTTATCATTCATATAAGAAATGTAAAAAAAATTTTTTTAATTAGGGTGACAAAGATGTCACATATAATCCTAACTTGAATATCTTAAATATGTCCACTATTTCTGTAGCCAGAATGGTGTTGAGTTTTATCCCATCTTCTTGGTGCTATTGTGGACCTCTGGCATCTTTTGCAATGAAGGTATGTTATACAGTACGTATTTATATAACAATGCTATAGTAATACAATTATGTTGGATTTCCTCATTAAAAATGAGGAACTTCACACATCCTTAGTCTAATATAAGAACTCAATTTTCCCCTGATTTCACAGGACTTGCTGCTCTTGGAGGATTTCTGTATATTGTGGGAAGAGAGATATATTTTACTGGCTATATAAATGAAACCAAGAAAAGGTAATAACCAAAACATACTGGAAGTCATTATATGTAAGTTCTAAATTCTGTAACGTGTGCTTATTTTTGGTAAATGTGTGCTCATTACAGCTCAACCTTGTTTTTGTTTCTAGATTGCCAGGGTTTTACTTGGCGTTGTGTGTCATATTAATCCTATCTGTGATGGCCTCTGTTGGAATCATACAATCATTCTTGGACAAATATCTTGACATCGAACTGTTCTAAAGAAAGTGATGAATCCACATTTTGAAAATAGTTCATATCATTGCGATTTATCAGAAAACAGGCTCATGTAAAAAAGTCTTTCAACTTACTTTTGCATGTTTCAGGTATTTTATATTTTTTTGTGTTTTTTTTTTTTAAACCATTGTGAATGAACATGTTTACAGAGAAGAAATGTAAATATTTCGAGTTTTGAACCTTAGAGGCATTTGTTGTTATGACATGTTTGTTACAGTAATTATTAATAGTAATATTACCTGAACCAAAAATAATATTCTACTCAAACAGAGATTAAAATTACTCGATTTTGACAGATAGCTTTAGCAACATGTTATGTATTGCACCTTGCTCATTTGCTATGGTTTAAACTCATCACCATTTTGTGTAATTGATTTATTATAATAAAAAAATGATAATAATAATTTGCTACATTTATATAGCACTTTTCTAGAAACTCAAAGAACTTTACATAGTATAGGGGGAATCTCCTCAACCACCACCAGAGTGCAGCATCCATCTGGATGATGCGCGGCAGCCATAATGCACCAGTACACTCACCACACACCAGCTTTTGGTGGAGAGGAAAATACAATGATGTAGCCAATTCATATACACCAATCAGCCACAACATAATTATACAGAGTGGTTATCTGAGTTACCATAGACTTTGTCAGTTCAAACCAGTTTTTGCTTGATACAGACAGTAATGCTTGATAAAGACATTAATAACACATAACAATGGGGGGCCTGGGTAGCTCAGTGGTAACACACGCTGGCTACCACCCCTGGAGTTCGCTAGTTCGAATCCCAGGGCGTGCTGAGTGACCCCAGCCAGGTCTCCTAAGCAACCAAATTGGCCGGTTGCTAGTGAGGGTAGAGTCACATGGGGTAACCTCCTCGTGGTCGCTACAATGTGGTTCGTTCTCAGTGGGGCGTGTGGTGAGTTGAGCGTGGATGCTTCGGTGGATGGCGTCAAGCCACATTGATAAGATGCACGGGTTGGTAGTCTCAGACGTGGAGGCAGCTGGGATTCACCCTCTGCCACCCAGATTGAGGCGAATCACTACGTGACCACAAGGACTTAAAAGCGCATTGGGAATTGGGCATTCCAAATTGGGTGAAAAAGGGGAAAAATAAAATAAATAAATAAATAAATAACACATAACAACAATAATAACAAGACTTTGAGTTTATTTCCTCAATTACACATTTATAGTTCTGTATACTGTATCCTTAAACCAAGAATATTCATTTCATCATAAATCAAGAAGAGAAAACTTTCACAAAAGAGAGAGAGAGAGAGAGAAATAGCAGGCTACATTTTCAAAGCACTGTTAAACACAGCTAGAAGATCACATGAAAGAACAACCAGGGGATCCCTATAAAGACAGCCCACTAGGCTCACCTGGATATGTCCCACAGCCAGCGGAGCCAGTAGTGGGATTTGATGTAGCTCCTATTGAGATAAGGCAAGTGGTAGGAAAAGCCAGGAAAACTTCAGCCCCAGGCCCAAACGGGATACCTTATAGGTTGTATGAGCAGTTCTTAAACTGTTTTGGAGACTACTGAGACTTGCCTGGAAGAAGCAGTGCATACCCCTGGAATGGTGAAGGGCAGTGGCCATCTTTATACCCAAAGAACAGGAATCCACCAACATAAGTCAGTTTTGGAGTATTGCTCTACTGAATGTGGAGGGAAAGATTTTCTTTTTGGTGGTAGCAAGGAGGATGTCTGATTACCTCCTGAAGAATGGATACATAGACACAAGCTGTCAAAAGGCAGGTGTACCAGGTTTTACTGGGTTTGTGGAGCAGGCATCAGTAATATGGGAGCAGATCAATTTGCCAAGAGAGACAAGAAAGACCTCCATGTAGTCTGGATGGATGGTCTGTATGAACCTGGCAAATGCCTATGGATCGGTTCTACACCAGCTCGTCAGCTATGCACTGGAGTTTTTCCATGAACCAGAGTGTATTAAGAGCTTGGTAGATAGCTACGATGGGGACCTGAAAATATGTAATGCAACACAGGAGTACATAACTGGATGGCAGCAACTGGAAAAAGGTATTGCCATGGGATTTTCAATCTCTCCCTTCCTGTTTACAGCTGCATTCGAGATCATCCTAATTGGTGCCAGACAGATGGCCTGAGGAATCCGTGCACAATCCGGGGAGAGATTGCCAGCGCTGTGCAGCTATAAGGATGATGTCACATGTATCCTCCAGACTGCTGCATGTACAAACAGACTCTCAAATAGGCTGGAAGAGCTTTGTATGGGCCAGGATGAAGATCAAGCCAGCAAAGTCAAGTAACCTTTCTATTCATAGTGATCAGATATCGTTTGAGGTGGATGGTGAAAGAATCCCAGTGCTGGCAGAGCAGCCCATTCGAAATTTAGGGAGAGAATACACAGCAGATCTGTCAGATAAACAAATGGCAGGGTTGGTTCTGAAGCATCTGAAAGAGGGCCTGGATAAGATAGACAACTGTCATCTCCCAGGCAAATACAAGGTCTGGTGTCACCAATTTATATTGTGTCATTGCCTGAGTGGCTGCTAAAGATGTGTAAGATCACTGCAGCAGCAGTAGCAAGGTTGGGCACCAAGGCCAACAGTTACATCGGGAAGTGGCTGGGCTTGCCGCATTGTCTTTCAGACGTAGCATTGTTTGGAAGAAATGCCTTACAACTGCCATTAAAGTCCATCACACTTGGTTACAAGCAGGTAAAGACCAGGCTTTCTTAGAACTAAGGGAAACAACAGACCAGTCAGTGAGGGCTTGTCAAGCCCAGGTCTGAACAGGCCGCACCTGATAGGCAGAGGAGGTTGTAAACAAGGCAGTTTCAAGAATGAAGCAGTAATAGATTGTTGGAAGAACCCAATCAGGATAGGGGATGACTCCCAAACTGTGGTCAGCAGCCTCTAAAAAACAGAAGAAAGCGATGGTAGTGACAGAAGTAACTAAGATAGAAGAGGAAGGGTATATGATTTGAGCAGTCAGCCAGCAGCAGCAAGGGCATGGACAGTATGGGAAGGTGCATTTAACAGAGTTTTAGGATGGGATAACCTGTGGAAGATACCCCAGGCCAAGCTAAGTTTTCTAAATTTTCTACGTTAAGTTTTTTTCTAATATGATCCACCTATGACACTCTTCCAAGCCCTGGAAATGTGTCTCTGTTGTATGGTAAAGAGGAGAGTTGTCTCCTCTGCAAGGCCCCAAGAGCAAATCTGTAGCACATGTTGGCTGGGCGCAAGACTGCCTTGGCACAAGAACGGTACAGGTGGCGGCATTATCAGGCTACATGAAAGCAGGCAGAGATCCTTGAGGTGTGTAGAATAAAGGCCAACAAAGGCCATCATGCTCCTCAGAGGAAGTACTGTACATTGAGTTTGTTAAAAAGGGAGGTGCCGCACAAGGCTTGGCACGGAGGGAGGAAAGGTCTATCCTGGCATATGGAAGTGATTGGTCAATGGTGGTCGACCTTGACTAGCAGCAAAAATGTCCTTCTGAGATGGCCATTACCTCATTGAGGCCGGACATACAGTTCTGTGCAAAAGTTTTAGGCACTTGCGAAAAATGTTGCATAGTGAGGATGTCTTCAAAAATAATGCCATAAATAGTTTTCATTTATCAGTTAACATCATACAAAGCCCAGTAAACATAAAAAAGCTGAATCAATATTTGGTGTGGTCACCTTTGCCTTTAAAACAGCACTAAGTCTCCTAGGTACACCTGGACACAGTTTTTCTTGGTTGTTGGCAGATAGGATGTACCAAGCTTCTTGGAGAATTCACCACAGTTCTTCTGTTTAGGCTGTCTCAATTGCTTCTGTCTCTTTATGTAATCCCAGGCTGACTCGATGTTCAGTGGAGGGCTCTGAGGGGGCAATGCCATCTCTTGCAGAGTGCCCTGTTGTTCTATTCTAATCTTTCCTCTTTGCAAAAGTAATGTTTGGGAGTCTAAAATGTATTTTTCCTATTAACACACTAAAGTTGAAGATATAAATAACCATCTTAAGACAAATGATTTTGTGAAACATCTTAAGTGCCTAAAACTTTTGCACAGTATTGTAGTGTTATGGTTGGCATCACCTAGAACAGTCATAATGATTGAACTTACTGTCCCATGGGAAGAGGGACTGGAGGCAGCCTATGAGAGGAAGAAGCTAAAATATGCACTTACCCTGTGGAGGTTAGGTGTCGAGGGTTTATTGGAATATCAATGCAGCACCTGTTGAAGAACATTGGTATCTTTGGATCAGCTTTGAAAAGGTCTTTGAAGGAAATGTCAGAGGAAGCAGAAAAAGGGAGCTTTTGGCTATGGTTAAGAAGGAAGGATGAAAAGTGGGGTGTGCAGAAGTGAGAAAGTAGGAATAAGGTACAATTGTGTTATGTGGTGAGGTAGCATGTAGAAGAAGAAAGGGGTGGGGAGGAATTATTTCTGCTGACCCACTCGGTCATCCGGGGGGTTGGCCTGGAGCGAAACCAGGCCAAGCTAGGCATTGGTTGGTCGGCTGAGGCAGTCTCGTTGCTCACCTCTCACGTCACTCTCCTACTCAATCTGGATAGGCACTGGACGGGTGGTAGGCAGAGATTGATAGCTTGTGTTTTTCTAATGGAGAAGAGGCCTTGGGCATAGCTAGGTCTTGACGGGAAAGGGAGTCTGTATGTCTTGACGGGAAAGGAGGAACGAGAGGCAACCGAAAGGATCCGGTGTCCAGCTGCAGGGGTGGCAAGGATACGTCCCTGACCGCTGCCCAATTACCAGAAGATGTTCCGTGATTAATGGTGTGAAACACCCGTGAAAGGTGGTTCCCGGCTGATGACTCAATAGCTTGACATCTGAAGGCGCTGGCAGAGGTGCGGCAGGCAGTAAAATAAATAAATAAATATACTACTGAAAACAATCTTCTACTTAAAAAGTTTAATTTTAATATTATCATTAACAAATTAAATTAAAACAAGATAGCCTTTAAGTGTTTCTTAAATAAATATTGCTTCAGGCTTATTAAGTAATTATTCAATAGCCAACAATAAAATTAAGTAATTAAATAGAGAACAGAGTCAACAGTGCTTTAGGTTTTTTAATAACAGCCGCAAATAGACATTAAAAATCGTGATATAAAAACATATAAAACATTATCTAATGCAAAAAACATTTTTTTTTTTATACTGTGTGATAATATATATATATATATATATATATATATATATATACCTCTGCCGCTGCAGCATCCACTACTTCCGTATCTTCTTCTTCGATGTACATTCCCAGTCCCATGGTGACATCAGTGCCCTTCTCTGGCATGGTGGAGGACTACAGCAGATTTTTACTGCAATGTAAATCTCTCTCTATGGAAATGCAGCCTGGCAGATTCACCACAGATCGAGCTAAAGAGGACATTAATTCTCCCCCCACAGAGAATGTGCTCCTTCCTCCTGGCCTTCCACGGCTCCTTCCTCCTGGCCTTCCATGCTCCTTCCTCCTGGCCTCCCATGGCTCCTTGCTCACGGCCTCCCACGGCTCCTTACTTCATGCCTCCCACGGCTCCTTGCTCCAGGCCTTCCACGGCTCCTTGCTCCAAGCCTTCCACGGCTCCTTGCTCCAGGCCTCCCACGGCCTCGCCCTCCAGGCCTCCCATGACCAATGAGCCAACGCCCATGCCTGCCATGGCCAACGAGCCAACGCCCGTGCCTGCCACGGCCAATGAGCTAATGCCCACGCCTGCCACGGCCAATGAGCCAACACCCACACCTGCCATGGCCAACGAGCCAACACCCATGCCTGCCACGTTCATCCCAGATCCAGCGTTGCAATCCTCGTCTGTCCCAGAGCCAGTGTTGCAAGCCTCGTCTGTCCCAGAGCCAGCTCCAGCCCTAGAAGTATTTTCAGGGGGGCCGTTATGGTTCCAGTGGTCTCTGAGCTCCCATCTACAGAGACCACTCTCTTCCCAGCCTCGGTGGTCCTGGAGCCTTCCACCCTTTGATCCTCCCATGGCTCCACCCTTGAGCCTCCCATGGCTCTGCCCTTCGAGCCTCCCATGGCTCCACCCTTCAGCCTCCCGTGGCTCCGCTCTTCTAGTCTCCCTTGGCTCCGCCCTTCGAGCCTCCAACAGCTGTGTTCACGACCATCTGGAAACGGAAGAGGAGAAGAAGTGCTTCTACTCCCCATCACTGCCCATGCTTACGACCATGGAGGTCCATTCCTAGTTGCTGCCAGCTTTCTTCGAGCCTTCCATGGCTTCACCCCTCGAGCCTCTCACAGCTCCGCCTTCCATGGCTCCGCCCCTCGAGCCTCTCATGGCTCCATCCTTCGAGCTTCTCACAGCTCCGCCTGTCTTCTTCGAGCCTCTTATGGCTCCGCCTACCTTCGTCGAGCCTCTCATGGCTCTGTCCTTCGAGCCTCTCATGGCTCTGCCTGTCTCCGTCGAGCCTCTCACGGCTCCGCCTGCCTTTGTCGAGCCTCTCACAGCTCCGCACTTCGAGCCTCTCACAGCTCCGCCTTCCATGGCTTCACCACTTGAAGCACTCACGGCTCCGCCTTCCATGGCTCCACCCCTCGTGCCTCTCACACTCCGCCTACCTTTGTCGAGCCTCTCACGGCTCTGCCCGCCTTTGTCGAGACTCTCTCGGCTCCGCCTGCCTTCGTCGAGCCTTTCATGGCTCCGTCCTTTGAGCCTCTCACGGCTCCGCCTGTCTTCGTTGAGCCTCTCACGGCTCCGCCTGCCTTTGTTGAGCCTCTCATGGCTCCGTCCTTCGAGTCTCTCACGGCTCCGCCTGTCTTCGTCGTGCCTCTCATGGCTCCGCATGCCTTTGTCGAGCCTCTCACAGCTCTGCCCTTCGAGCCTCTCACGGTTCCGCCTTCCATGGCTTCGCCCCTCGAGCCTCTTACGGCTCCGCCTTTCATGGCTCCGCCCTTCGAGCCTCTCACGGCTCCGCCTGCCTTCATCAAGCCTCTCACGGCTTCGCCTGCCTTTGAGTAAAATCAGTAACCTGTGGGACAAACACAGGGCACTGAATTCATTTAAATCACAGAGTAACTTATTTCAGTTACCTGTCCTGTCTGCATCTTCAGCTACTTTCAGCGCTGCATCTTCAGTAAAGACATGTTGGGATGGAAAAGCCTGTGTGCATTCAATCAGCATGCAGAGAAGGACCAACGTCTTCACAATCTGGACCATTCTGTTCAACTGATTTTAAACAGATTGATGAAAGTGTATGCATACTGTACAATACTGGTAGAAGAATTATTTTCCATTAAAACGTGTTTTACGGGTTTGTAATTGTTTAAAATGCAACACTCATAAAATAAGTAAGCCATTCATAGTTTAATTTTCTTGAAAACTGTAAACACTGTGGCCACGTCCACACTGATAAGTTTTCATTTTAAAACGCATCATTTTCTCTAGGTTTTGGACTTCCATCCACACTGAGCTTTTCGAAAACGCTCTCCCAAGTGGATACATTTGAAAACGGCATCTTCGCATTGTAGTGTGGATGGGGAAGATGAAGATATTTGAAAATGATGAAGTATTTGTCATGTAATGCAGTCATGTGATCCATTCAACCCAAAAACAATAAAGATGGCGGACCACATTGTTGCAGCGTTATTGTACCTGTTATTCACTTTGTTAGCATTGTTAAAGATAAGTGTTACTTTGTACAACCTTCATATTGCATTCCTTCAAAGTGATGCGAAGTTACTCGGAATTGCTGTCCAGCGACAGAACGCAAGGAGAATTGCATTTCAGCTCGTACATGGAACAGCGATTTTTCGCATGTGCAGATTTAGGAGTTTTTGTACATTTTAGTGTGGACGAGCAACTTGTGGAAAACGCCTGAAAATGCAGTGTGGACAGAGAGTGTTTTTCGAAAACGAAAATGCCGTTTTCAAATGTATCCGGATTAATGTGGACATAGCCTATGTCTCTGTGGTGCTATGAAAATTCCTCTGTTTGATTTGAGAGACCCATCTCATGAGATACAATAACATTGACTCGACCAATGGTGTGAGTTGGGGGCAGGACTATCTGTTTGTTCAATCAATGGCAGAAGGAGGGCGTAATCAGAAAGCTGTTTTAAAAACATTGTTTATTTTTGCAATTCCGTTTGATGGTGCCAGTTGTGCAGAAATTACATACTTCAGCTTTTTTTTTTGTGATTAACATTTTTTATTGATTCACACATCAAACAAAGAAAAGCAAAACATACAGTATGTACACAGAATCAACATTTAACCCTCACTAACACCCCTCCCAATCCCCAACCCCACCCAGACCCTCAACAAACACCCCTGTGGTCACAGATGAGCACATACACACACACATACATACAATATATATATATATATATATATATATATATATATATATATATACACACACAATAACTACACCTCTCTCTCCACTGCCCCACCCCGAGAGCCCTCCAAGAACGGCAAATATGTGCCCCATTTCCCAACAAACAAATCCAAATTCCCCAGTCTTCTAGATGACCCTTCTTCGAAAGCCACCACCCTCCCCATCTCCAAGCACCACTCCTGAAATGAGGGCGCTCCAGCCGACTTCCATCCCCTTAAAACAACTTGTCTGGCAATCATAACACTGGTTAGGACCCAATTTTTTAAGTGTTTACTCCCTATATTGATGACCACCCCATCGCCTAAAAAACAGAGTCTGGGGCACAATGAATTTTTAGTGCCCAATATGTCACACATAAAACTCTGAACCTTCAACCAAAATTCTTGGATCTGAACACACCACCAAAAAACATGGGTTGTTTCTCCATCTTCTGATTGGCATCGCCAGCAGGTGTCTTTAAGACCAAGCCTATACAAACTAGAGGGGGTCCAATAGCATCAATGTAAAATCTTGAATTGCATAAGGTGAACCCTTGCATCTCTATATGCAGACTTGACGTTATTTAGAATCCTAGCCCACACTCCCTCCTCCAAAACCAAGTTTAAATCTTTCTCCCATAATCTCTTGATAGAAGTTAAAGCTCCATCCCCCAGACTCTGAATTAGCAGGGAGTAATACATTGATGCCTCATGACCTTTTCCAAAAGCAGTAATCACCACTTCCAGAGTATCTGCTGCTTTGGGGGGTGTATGCTACTCCCAAAAATAATACAGAGCAGGTGGCGATACCTAAAGAACTGAGATCTGGGAATCCCAAAATGTTGAACCAAATTTTCAAAGGATCTCAACACTCCACTCTCATATAGGTCACACAGTGTATTAACCTTCAACACAATCCACTCTGACCAGCAGAAAGGGGACTTATTAATACATAATTTTGGGTTCAGCCATATGCTTGAGGCAACATTTAAATAAATGTCTGAATTAAACACTCTGGACACTTTTGTCCATACCGAGTGCAAATGCGAGATAACGGGGTGTATCTTAACTTCCCCGATTAGTTTGATAGAAAGGCTTTGCAATGGCGAAATAGGGGCAAGAACTATCTGTTCAATACAAAACCAGGGAGGGGCTCTCTCGGGTGGAAGTGACCAATGAGCCAAATGTCTGAGACCGAATGCCTAATAATCATGGGTAGGCCTAGCCCACCTTTGTCAGTTGGCCTCTGCAGCTTACTGAAATGTAATCTGGGATGTTTACCAATCCAAATGAAGGACCAAATGAAATTGTTTGAAATAAGAGAGGGGGACATCTATAGGGAGAGACTGTTGCATGTAGTTGAATTTTGGAATACAATTCATTTTAATAACATTAACCTTCCCAATCATAGATAAATGTAATGAAGCCCACCTGTCCACATCGCTTGGAAACCTTTTTATTAAATTGTCAAAATTAACTCTAACTAAACCACACAAATTTGCTGGGAATAAAACTCCCAATTACTTAATGCACTGTTTGGGCCACTGGAAGGCGCCCGGCTGAAAAGCCATTACTGGGCAGTACGCTGTCAGAGCCAAAGCTTTGGATTTAGATCAATTAACCCTGTATCCTGAGAACTTAGAAAAGGAATTAATAATTCTGTGGAGGCAAGTCATAGATCTAGTAGGGTCAGGTTATGCATCACACCTCCTGCCACCACCCCTGGAAATCGTCCTCCTTTGTTATTGCAGCTGCTAATGGTTCCAGAGCAAGACAGAACAATAATGAGGAAATAGGGCATCCCATCCGGGTGCCCCTATCCAGAGTAAAATAATCTGAAATTAATCCATTAGTTTGTACCGCCGCTACCGGGTGTCTATAAAGTTACTTAATCCAACCAATAAAAGTATTCCTGAACCCATATGTAGTGAGGTTTGTGACGTGTCTAAAACGTCACAGTCATTAAATACATGGCCAATGAGCTATCTCCCCGCTACAGTATATAAGCCTGTTGTTTATGCCTTCTGGAGTGCGTCATGGTCGAAAGCCTGCCCCTTCCTTTCATTGCTACGGACTACGGAGGTATGTATTTTTAGCTTAGCCGTTTGATCCCAGTGTTATTCAGTGATTATGCAATTTACTTGTTTAGTGTGACGTTGGGCTACCGAGACATACTGCGAGTGGTGTGTTGCTTACTCTTAGGTAAGTTTAAGGCTGTGTGCGTTCAGGGCATTGTGGGAAGCTATGTGTTTCAGTGCGGTGTGCCTTCAGGGCTCCCAATTGAGAGGCATTGAAGTTTAACGTACCTAGGTCGGAGCGCCAGTTGTTGCTGTTATAGCCACTAAAGAAGCCTATTGTATGATTTTTGTTTATACCGTCAAGAGTGTTACATCATCGGATCACCGGGTAGGTAAATTGTTTATTTTTTGTAAGCTAGATGACCTTGTATGCTTTTTAAAATTGAGGTTGTAACATCTGTTTGTTTTTAATGTCCCTTTTATTATGTGTTAGAATAGGCTGAGTGAGAGCAGTCATCCTAACACTGCTCTCTGCCCACCCCTCGCTCTTTGAGCGACGCTGCTGCTTTTGGGGTCCAGTCACGTCCTCGTCTTTTTTTTGGGGTTGTATTGGGATTATTTCTTTATGTGTTTGTGTAAGATTTGTTTTGTATTACTGTCACCAACCTCCATCCTCTCAATTCTGACTGTTTTGCAACAGTCTCCATCAATTGTATTAATTACCGCCATGCGGTATTAGTGGTGTCGGTCATTTTGCAACCTTATGACCCGTAAGTATTTTTGAGTTTGGTGTGATTCCTCCACTTTTGTGACAGTACTCTTCCTTGTTCCTTTTCATTAATGTGTACGTTTTTTTTAAGATTTATATTTTTCTTTGCTTATTTTGAGTGTATTGTAATTTGTGTCTTTGGTGCTGTTACATTTGATTATTTGGAAAATTGACTTTGTTTTCTTTATTTTACATTTTTGTTTATTAAAACTTGTTTAATTAGCTGATTTATTTTCTTTCTAACTGTGACTCTTCTCTTTCCTTTTTTTGGAGGAGCTGAGTACTTCCTGAAGCGTGCTGGTTCTGTACTGCACCACGGGGCTTTACTTCACCACAGGTTGTCATTATTACTGTGTCACTATTGCTGTGTCATTATTTGCAGTGAACTTTGTGGGTGTGATTCTGATTTGCGGGGTCTTTTTGTGTACCTGGTGCTGCTATACTAGCCTGCTCCTCATATAGGAAGCCTCAGCCCCTGCACAACTATTGTTAATTTCTTTGGTGTTCTTTTTCTCTGTTTTCTATTCGACCAAGGACATATTTTGTCGATTGCTGGTTTTAAATGATTGTTGGCCAACTATTTTAGCTTTATTAAAATAATTTTTGTATGGAAACTTACTATTTTAAGTGGATCGTACCTGTGTGCCCTTATTTGGGTTGTTTTCCCCATTGTCCCGGGGTGGCGTAGTCACAACAATTGAGCCACTTGCTAAACATACATTTCCAAAATCTTAAAAAGAGAATCCCATTCTACCATATCAAATGCCTTTTTGGCATCAAGTGAGATGACAGTGACCGGAGTCTGATCATTCACCACTGACCACATGAGGTTGATGCCTAATGTTATCAGAAAAGCTACGGCCCTGAATAAAACCCACCTGATCTATATGTATAAGAGATGTCATAACTTTACTTAATCGGTTAGCCAACATTTTTGACAATATTTTTACGGCTAGCTGGATCAGGGAAATTGGACGGTAACTCTTACCCTTGCTTGGATCTTTGTCCTTTTTAAGAATCAGAATGATCCGGGCTTGCATCAAGGTTGGCGGAAGCTTTCCATCCTTTAATGATTCCATATAAACTTCTAGCAAAAGTGGAGCCAGTTCTGTAGCATATCTTCTAAAAAACTCAGCAGCAAAGCCATCTGGTCCCGGAGCCTTGCCTGTAGGTAAGGCCTTAATTACCTTGCCAAGCTCCTCAAAGGTTATCTCAGAATCAAGAGGATGTTTTTGCTCAGCTGTCAGTTTAGGAGGTTCTAATGGTTCCACAATGTTTCTAATATCCTCATCAGTAGACGAAGACGTGGGACTATAGAGATCAAGATAGAATTCTTTAAAAGCATTATTAATATCAATGGCTGAGGTAAATATTTCACCACCAGCAAATTTCACTGAAGGAATGGTAGAAAAAGACTCTCTCTGTTTTATATATCTAGCCAGAGGTTTTCCTTCACTATGCTTCACTATGATCAAGGACTGAGTCCATCAAAAGATTAAAGTCTCCTCCCAGTATGATATCATGAAGGGTGCCAGCGGCTTGCAACATCCCTTCAAGATCTATAAAAAAAAGCCCTGATCATCAACGTTAGTTGTGTAAATATTAGCCAAAATAAGACTTTGCCCCTGAATTTATGCTAAAACTCTAATGACTCCTCCTAATTTATCTTTAATCTCTTGGAGACATTTGAATTGTAGATGCTTACTTATCAGTGTAATGACTCCCCTGCTCTTACTTGAGCCAGCACTAAAGAAAACATGTCCACCCCACATCTTCCCAAATTTTTTTGCTTCCTGCGGGGAAAGATGCATTTCTTGAAGAAACACTATATCATATTTCTTACACTTAAGAAGAGAAATAACCTTCCTTCTTTTTATTGGGTGCCCCAACCCATTCACATTCCACATGAAGAGAGACTAAACAAACTCCAGCCGCTAGGTAGAACCAGCACAAAAAAAGGTGCTCATTTTCCTTGGACAGTCAAACGAATGTTCAGTGAGCCGGCCTGTTTGGCTGCTACATGAGTGCAACAAATTGTAACATCTGAGCAGTCTCCTGCCCACCAGAGGGAGCCCTCACCTGAATTCTGAACTGTCACTTCCTGTTTCCTGCCACATCAGTTCCTGTATTGTCATTTCCTGTTTGCCTAGTATATAAGCCATGCATGCTCATTCCTATATTGCGAAGTATTGCCAGATCATCTGCCTTACCAAGTGTTTATATCATTGCCTTATTGCCTAGTGTTTTGACCTGTTTGTTTTGACTTCTCTTTTGGATCTCCCCTTTTGCCTGTTTGCCTGGTTGGACTGCTTTACTGTGTTTTTGACCTCACTGCCTGTTTTTCTGACACTGTGTTTGGATTTCGATGGACTGTTTGAATAAACATCCGCATATGGATTCTTCCTCGGCTTCTGCCTCTCCATCATTACAGAATACTTCGCCTACTATGAATCCAGCAGAGGTTTCTCAGCTTCAAGCGGCGTTCGCTTATCAGAGCGAAATGCTGAAGAACTACCAAGAGCAGCTCAACAAGCTGCAGTCAGCAAACGATCATTTGACCCACTATATTCGATCGCTTCCTTCAGCTACACCACCAACGGTAAGACTGGCATTGCCAGACAAGTTTGATGGCTCTGCAGGACAATGTCGTGGTTTTATCAGACAAGCACGCATTTATGTTGAAAGCCAGAGAGATCAGTTTCAAAATGAAGCAAGTAAATGCACTTTTCTGATGTCATTGTTAAATGGTAAAGCGATTGATTGGGCTGCAGCGGTTTGGGAGACAGATTCACAGTTTCGTTCCTCCTCTGCATACTTCTTACAACTACTCAGAGATGTGTTTGAATATCCCGAGGGGGGAAAGTATATTTCCACTCAGTTGTTACACATGTCTCAAGGCAACCGTACCGTTGCAGACTTTGCTATTGAATTTAGAACCCTTGCCGCTCAAAGTGGATGGAATGATGTGTCTCTAAGGGCTGTTTTCAAACAGAGTTTAAACCTTGAGCTTCAGACGGAACTGGCCTGCAAGGGTGAGGATATAAAGTTCTCTGAGTTTGTTACTATGGCTATCAAGATAGATAACCTGTTGAGAAACAATCCTAAGAGGAAATCTGCTCATCTGCCTCACACACACTTCCTCACTATACCAACCGTCAACCAAGAACCCATGCTAATAGGCTATGCACATCTATCTGATGAAGAGAGAACTCGATTCCACCAACATGATCTGTGTTTTTATTGCGGTGAAGCAGGCCACCGTAACGTAGAGTGCCCACACAAAGTCGGGAGAGCCACCACTACTACCAGACGGGTGAGTGTTAATCAATGCTCTCTTCAGATTTCAAAATCGTTGTTGATTCCTGTTCAGTTGACTACTAAAAATGGTCCCATTACCTTGACAGTGTTGATTGACTCTGGTGCTGCTCTGAATTTGATCAACAAAGATATTGTCAAGAAATACTGTCTACCTACGTTACCTTGTGTTCCCACAATTTGCATCACTAATGTCAACAATAAACCCATTGAGGGAGGTATCACCCGACAAACTGCACCTGCACAGCTACAGATTGATCTGTTCCATAATGAAAACATATCACTCTACATCATTGACTCACCCAGGTATGAAATCATCCTTGGACATCCATGGTTATCTGTTCACGATCCTGTACTATCATGGTATCATGGAGAACTGTCTCACTGGTCCAAATTCTGCCTAACCCATTGCATGAACATCAATATGCCAAGACCATGTCTCGCCATGAGTGTTGAGAGTCCGCTCACTGCCCCCAGTCCCAAAATTCCTGCTTGCTATCACGACTACTTAGAGGTATTCAGCAAAGTCAAAGCTACACAGCTACCTCCACACCGCCCCTGGGATTGCACCATCGACCTTCTGCCCAATGCCATGCCACCTAAGAGTAAAGTCTACCCACTATTGCGTCAAGAATCTCAAGCCATGGAAGATTACATCGAAGAGGCTATTAACTCTGGATTCATTCGACCTTCAACCTCACCAGCAGCAGCAGGTTTCTTCTTCGTTGAGAAGAAGGACGGAGGTCTACGACCATGCATTGATTATCGTGGACTTAACAATGTGATGGTGAAATGCCGCTATCCGCTCCCTCTTGTTCCTGCTGCCCTAGAACAACTTCGTGAAGCAAAGATATACACCAAGTTAGACTTAAGAAGCACTTATAATCTCATCCGGATTAAGGAAGGTGATGAGTGGAAGACTGCATTTCTCACCACCAGAGGTCACTATGAGTACTTGGTGATGCCGTTTGGGCTAGCCAACGTGCCAGCTGTGTTTCAGTCATTCATTAACGATAACTTCAGAGACATCTTGAACCAGTATGTTATTGCCTACATTGACGATATCCTGATTTACTTCAAGTCGGAAGCTGAACACATTGAACATGTCCAAAACATCCTCTCTCATCTTCTTAAGCATCAACTCTATGTAAAAGTTGAGAAATTTGAGTTCCATGTTCAGAAAACAACGTTCTTGGGATATCACATAAGTCATCAGGGAGTGGAGATGGACACTACCAAGATCCAGGCAGTCACAGAATGGCCCCAACCATCCACAATCAAGGAATTTCAAAGATTTCTAGGTTTTGCCAACTTCTACCGCTGTTTCATCAGGAATTACAGCATGATCGCCTCTCCTTTGACGTCTCTTATGAGAGGGAAACCATCCAAGTTAAAGTGGACAAACGAAGCCACCATCGCCTTCACAAAACTCAAGTCAAGTTTTACTTCAGCACCTATCCTGAAACACCCTGACCCTAACCTCCCATTTGTAGTGGAGGTGGATGCGTCTGACTGCGGAATAGGAGCAGTACCGTCACAGCGTCAGGGTCAACCAGCTAAGTTGTACCCGTGTGCATTTTTTTCAAGAAAACTCACTTCCGCCGAAAGAAACTATGATGTTGGAAATAAGGAGTTACTGTCCATGAAAGCTGCGATAGAGGAGTGGAGACACTGGTTGGAGGGAGCCATTCACCCGTTCCAGGTTATCACCGATCACAAAAATCTTAAGTATGTAAAGAGTGCCAAGAGACTAACGTCAGGCCAGATGGTCACTGTTCTTTTCAAGATTCCAATTTACTGTGACATATCGCCCAGGAAATAAGAATAACAAGGCAGACGCCCTCTCCAGACGCCATGACCCTCCTCTCCAAGATCATTCTCCTGAACCCATTCTCCCTTCTTCTGTAATTATCACTCCTGTGAACTGGGACATCATGGAGGAGATCCAAAGAGCCACGCAGCAAAATCCTCCGCCTGCTATGTGTCCCTCGAACAAACAATATGTTCCCCAGGATCTACGACAACGGGTCATGCAATGGGTTCATTCTTCCATCACCTCAGGTCATCCAGGTATCTCACGCACAATCAAATTAATCCACAACGCTTTCTGGTGGTCAACGATGAACAGAGATATAACTGATTACGTGAAAGCCTGCCAAGTTTGTGCACAATCGAAGACCTCCAAGGAACTGCCATCTGGTCTTCTGCAACCACTACCCATCCCACAACGTCCATGGTCTCACCTGTCAATAGACTTTGTTACTGATCTCCCTCCATCCGAAAATTTCACAATAATTCTTGTCATCATTGATAGATTCTCCAAGTCTTGCCATCTTATTCCCCTCAAGGGTCTGCCAACCGCCATGGAAACGGCTCAAGCCCTGTTTCACCAGGTTTTCCACATCTATGGTTTACCTGAAGACATCGTCTCTGATCGGGGGACTCAATTCACATCTCAGGTTTGGAAAGCCTTCTGCCGACAATTAGACATCAATGTGAGTCTGACGTCAGGATATCACCCCCAGTCAAATGGTCAAGTCGAGAGACTTAATCAAGAAATCGGTAGATATATGAGAACATACTGTAACGGGAACAGAATCGGTGGGCAGAGTTCTTGCCATGGACAGAATATGCACAGAATTCATTAACCCATGCCTCTACAGGACTAACCCCATTCCAATGCGTGCTAGGATATCAACCCCCTTTGTTTCCGTGGTCTGGTGAACCTTCCTCTGTTCCTGCGGTCAACGACTGGATACGTTGTAGCGAGAGGGTATGGGATAGCGCTCATGTCCATCTTCAAAGAGCTGTACGAAGGCAAGAACTCCAGGCTAACCGAAGACGGCGCCCACATCCTCGCTACCAACCGGGACAGAGGGTCTGGCTCTCTACGAGGGACATCAAGTTACGTCTGCCGAGCAAGAAGCTCAGCCCAAGGTATGTTGGCCCATTCAAAATCGTAAAACAGATAAATGAGGTTACATATCAGCTTGAGCTTCCTGCTAACTACCGCATCTCTCCATCATTTCATGTCTCGCTCCTCAAACCGGTCCACCTGAATGCTGATCCCAGCGCTGAGTCTCAAGAACCACCGCCTCCGCTGGACATTGACGGATCACCAGCTTATAGGGTGAACATGCTGTTGGACTCGAGGCGTAGAGGGGGTCGGCTCCAATACCTGGTGGACTGGGAGGGATACGGGCCTGAGGAGAGATCATGGATACCTGCTTCTGATATTCTGGACCCCTCACTTATAGAGGAATTTCATCGAGCCAGGCAAGACTGCCCAGCGCCATGACCAGGGGGACATCCACACCGAGCGCCAGGAGTCACTCCTAGAGGGGGGGGTTCTGTAACATCTGAGCGGTCTCCTGCCCACCAGAGGGAGCCCTCACCTGAATTCTGAACAGTCACTTCCTGTTTCCTGCCACATCAGTTCCTGTATTGTCATTTCCTGTTTGCCTAGTATATAAGCCATGCATGCTCATTCCTATATTGCGAAGTATTGCCAGATCATCTGCCTTACCAAGCATTTATATCATTGCCTTATTGCCTAGTGTTTTGACCTGTTTGTTTTGACTTCTCTTTTGGATCTCCCCTTTTGCCTGTTTGCCTGGTTGGACTGCTTTATTGTGTTTTTGACCTCACTGTCTTTTTTTTCTGACACTGTGTTTGGATTTCAATGGACTGTTTGAATAAACATCCGCATATGGATTCTTCCTCGGCTTCTGCCTCTCCATCATTACACAAATGACCTAATCAGAAATACTCCACAATACAAACTCCAGCCACTAGGCAGAACCAGCACAAAAAGAAAGAAAAATGTTGCTCAGTTTCCTCAGACAGTCAAGTGAACGTTCAGTGAGTCGGCCACTCGGCTGCAACGTGAGTACCACAAAATAACTTACTCCATTGACTTTATGAAGGACATTGTTTGCTGTGGACATGTAAATGTTTTACAGCCATCCTTAGCATCTATTCTCAATTTGGCTGGGAACATCAGTGCAAAAGCAAACTTCCATTGATGTAAGAGTTTCTTGCATTCCTTGAATCGATCACGTTTCTCTCTTGTCGAATTCACAAAGTCTGGGCACAAGAAAATGCTGTGGTTCTTCCAAGAAAGCCTTCCTTTACTCCTCTCCTCACGTAACATGAGATCTTTATCGGATGATCTCAGAAATTTGGCCAGAACTGATTGGGGCCTGTCACCCTCAGCGGAGTGAGCTTGCTCGATTTCCAGCTTATGGCCTGTTATTTCGAGTTATGTCCGAGCCCGTCCAGGAATTTCACCATATCCTGACCCTCTTCGGCCTCAGGAATTCCAACAATAAGGATGTTATTCCACCGGCTACAGTTCTCCAAGTCCTCCAACTTCTCCCAGACACGCTCCAAATCCACCTTGGTCGCTAGCGGATTAGCAGATAATTCCCCATCCGATGACTCCAGATAATGGATCCGTTTATCGACATCCCCCACTCTTGTAACCACCTCAGTGAATTTGGTCTCCATGGCAGTGATCGATCTACGTATTACAGCAAGATCCTCCAAGTCAGCAACGACATTTGTCAGCATTGCCGATATGTTCAACATTTCTCGCCGAATTTCCCTCATTTCTCAGATCAAATGGACTCCCGGGCTCGGGGCCTCCGGGGGGGGGTGTCAGCTTGAGCACGAGAGTGTCTTTTAATGTCTCCAGAGCCCGAGGCTTTTGAATTCTTTGACATATTTTCCTCCTAGAACAGTTACGGAACAGAGTGTATAGAATCTCACTGTGTATGACATTAATAGTGTTAAAACTAGCAAAGTGCACAGAGCTCGACGTTCACATATCCGAACCTCTCATGGTGTCACGTGACTCCTCTACATATTTCAGCTTTAACTTAAGGGGTTTCTTGCAACCAGTCACTACTAGTCTCAAATTACTAACAGTTCATTAATGGGTGTTCAAAAGAGATCTTCAACCTGAAAACCGATTTTCTATTATAAAAAGTAAAAACGGATCTGCACATTAATATAGACATTTACAACATATAACATTCTGTTCCAGCCATGGTGTAACATGTTAATTAATATTTATATGGTTAAAATTAAACTTGTCAAATAATGAAAAGCACCTACGTATATCTGCTAGGATATTTTTACTTTCGAAGAGGATAAATCCAGCAACACTTGTTGAAGGGAGAGATTTATTAGATAAAAAACCGACGCGTTTCGGCACACAAGCCTTCATCAGGGATTAAATGCTGCGCAAATGCGTGCAGCAGGTTGATCGGTAGAAACACATAGAGATGTGCTGTCGGCCACTGATGTGTCAGCGCATCAACACACAGCAGTGCAGGGCAAGAGAGAGAACCACAGGAGAAAGTGTGACATCTCGCTCGACACGAACAAGTCCATGTCCGCTCTACCAAACCTTCTCCAGATCTGTTCAACAATCCAGTTATCAACCCTCCCTGATGGTTGAGCAGGCAGGGTTGGGGAGTAACAGAATACATGTAACAGGATTAAGTATTTAAAATACAAAATATAAGTAACTGTATTCCACTACAGTTACAATTTAAATCATTGGTAATTAGAATACAGTTACATTCAAAAAGTATTTTGATTACTGAAGAGATTACTTTGCAATTTATTGTCATTTGTTTTATTTAATATTTAGTCCTTTCAGATGGAAAACATTTATACATATAAATGATGTGATCCAAAGTGCATTTGAACAGCATGAAACACTTATGATGTGTTACATTCATACGAGCAGACAGAGAAGTAAGTTTGAAGTAAATTTGGAGCAGAAGAAATAGAAATAAACCTTGTGTAAATTGTCAGCTTTACGCTAAGCTAAAATAATATTTCTAGCCATTTTACATATACGTTACCAGGCACGATCTTATTTTTTTATCAAGAAAATTCACGTTGGAACATAATTTCTTTTTTTCTAGTAAGACTTTGATATTAGGGCAAAAATCATATTCTTGAACATAATTTTTGTATTGTTTTCCTGTAAGAATATCTACAAATCCTTAAAACAAGATCAATTAGATTCATCTTGTTTTAGAAACAACATTGCACAAGATATTTAGGTTTTTCAGAGAATGAATTTTTAACATGTGTATTTTGTCTTACTGTACTGGCAGAGTTTGTATAGTCAAAACAATTGAAACAATTTACCAGTGTTGAAGAAGTAATCCAAAGTATTTAGAATACATTACTGACCTTGAGTAATCTATCGGAATACGTTACAAATTACATTTTACAGCATTCTGTAATCTGTGGTGGAATACATTTCAAAAGTAACCCTCCCAACCCTGGATGTAGGACACCACCATCCTGTTGTCCAGTAGTATGAGGACATGACTGTCCCGAATATCCGGAAGGAAAAATCTCAGTGCCAACAGCACAGCCAACATCTCCAGGCAGTTTATGTGCCAATCTACAGTAGCTGCTTGCTCATCCATTTTCCGTCAGTGGGACGACCTTCGTACACAGCCCCAGCTCACGGAGGAAGCGTATGTTGTTATCACTTTGCGGCGACACACCTGTCCCAATGGAACACCTTACATCAGAAATCAGGTCCGTTTCCATGGTAATAGATCTTGGCAACATCCATGCTGTAAGGGGTTTCGGTGGAAAGGAGGAGGCAAGAACCGGCTTGAGAATATAAATAATAGTTTAATAATAAACTTAAACAAAAACACACAACCATAAACACACACAGCACAGCTGCCTGTAATTTTCTCTCTCTCGAACTGTCATCCCCGGACGCCTTTATCCCTCGTGCATCCCTATCAGGCTGATTGGGGACCGGGCGTGCATCATTCCAGCCCGGCCCCGCCCTCCTTGGCTCTACACTCCTCCCGGCGTTGCCTCAGGCCGGGGAGCCCCCCCCTTCCTCTCCAGGGGGCGTGCCTTGCGCCCCGACTGCCGGTGGGTCATCCCCGCCTTCCTCGACCTGGGAGGAGACAGGAGGGGAAAAACAACAACAACAAAATCAAAATAGGCGAGGGAAAGGCCAACACGGAGCGAGAGAGAGAGAGGAGAGAGAGAAAAAGAAACTCACCGGTTCTCTGATGTGCCGTCGCGTGGTCCTCGATCACTCCACCACCCTCTCCGGCGGACGGCAGCCACTTCTCCCTGGGCGGACCGGAGTCAGACCTCCGACACCCAGCGGACAGAACGCCCCTCCACATTCCTGGTGCCCTCTGCGTTTCTAGGGGACGGCAGGGCACTCTTCCGCCCTCGGCAGTGGCTCCCTCGCTCCAGGCGGTTGGGGAGTCCAGTCCCCACTCGCCTCGCGGACGGCGGGCGTTCCCCGTGTCCGGGTGGTCGGGCTACTCCGTCCCCCGGCGGATGGCAGCGGCGCTCCCCTGGGTGGACGGCAGTGTCGAGGACTCTGCGACGGGAATCCCTCCTCCCTCCCGGGTTTCAGCACCAGTGTAAGGGGGTTCAGTGCAAAGGAGGAGGAGAGAAGCGAGGTTTCCCGGTTCAGGTAGGTGTTTAATTTGTCCAGCTTGATGCTTACAGTTTTACAGGAAAATATTTACTTTAACATACAAACATCACAATAGCTTCTGTAGCAGTATGGCTTTTCTTGTGCCAGTCTCTCTCTCCCCGTGCTCACTGAAATTAGAGACAGGTGTTAGACATAATTTAGCTCAGGTGTAAGCGCCCTTACCACTTTCTCTCTCTCCGGAGAGATGCTTGACTATGCCCCTGCTGCCACACCTGCATTACTCTGAAGGGACGAAATGCATGCCTCAGTGGTTGAAGTCCCTGTATGAATTTCATCCAGCACTGGAAAGGTCTTGCATGCAACATGCCCAGGGGAATGAAAGCTGATGGCACGATTATATGCCCCAACAGCCTGAGAAATGTTCTTGCGGGGAGAACATGCCCCACTCTGAACATCGCTAGATACTGGCGTAATGACTAAACGTTGCGCTAACATCGCCAGCGAGTCCAGCTCCATACCTAGAAACAGAGTCTATTGCCTTGGCAACAAGACGGTCTAGTCTAGGTTGACTCGCAGCCCTACATTTTTCAAATGGCTGAGAATAACATCTCGATGTTGGGCAGCCAGACTCTCTGAGTGAGCTGACACCAACCAGTCCTCGAAATAATTCAAAATGCAGATGTTTTGAAGCCTCAAAGGCATCAAAGCTACATCCATGCATTTCGTTAACATGCGTGGTGCCAAGGCAAGCCCGAACGGAGGATGCAAATCTGGTACACTTTGCCCCCAAAAGCAAATTTGAAAACACGTCTGGCTTTGGCGCGATCTGAATGTGGAAACAAGCGTCCTTCAAATCTATTGCCACAAACTAGTCTCCCGGCCACACTTTTATATGTGTGAGACATTATACCTTTTTTAAAGCTGTCAGTCGATTCATTATTTTTATCTCGATTAATCGCATATTTTTTGTAGTTAATCTTGATTAATGGCAGATTTTGAAATGTGACACCATATATACTTAATTTCCTGTCAAAATGCATTTATTTACATCTTATGAAAGAAAACAAAACAATATGTAACAATACAGTAAAATACTTTATTTAAAAAAAAAAATTCTTTGTGATTTTTTCCCCTTTTTCACACAGTTTGGAATGCCCAATTCCCAGTGCGCTTTTAAGTCCTCGTGGTCGCGTAGTGATGTGCCTCAATCCAGGTGGCGGAGGATAAATCCCAGTTGCCTCCGCGTCTGAGACCATCATCCCGCGCATCTTATCACGTGGCTTGTTAAGCATGTTGTCACGGAGACATAGCACGTGTGGAGGCTTCACGCCATCCACCGCGGCATCCACGCTCAACTCATCTTGCGCCCCACCGAGAACGAACCACATTATAGCGACCATGAGGAGGTTACCCCATGTGACTCTACTCTCCCTAGCAACCAGGCCAATTTGGTTGCTTAGGAGACCTGGCTGGAGTCACTCAGCACACCCTGGGATTCAAACTAGCAAACTCCAGGGGTGGTAGCCAGCGTCTGCGTGGGAAAAGTTTAAATTTAGATGAATTGGTGCTATTTTAGTGCATTCCTGTCTTTACACCATGGAAGGCTTTGTTTGGAAATATTAATAAAGCATTGCTGGGGGCCTGGATAGCTCAGTGGTAAAGACGCTGGCTACCACCCCTGGAGTTTGCTAGTTTGAATCCCAGGGTGTGCTGAGTGACTCCAGCCAGGTCTCCTAAGCAACCAAATTGGCCTGGTTGCTAGGGAGAGTAGAGTCACATGGGGTAAGCTCCTCATGGTCGCTATAATTTGGTTCGTTCTCGGTGGGGCGCATGGTGAGTTGAGCACGGATGCTGCGGTGGATAGCGTGAAACCTCCACACCAGGACTATAGGAATCACCCCAGTGAACATCGGTGGAGCCTGCCTGAATTGGATGACATAACCGTGCTTTACTGTTTGAATTACCCAATTCGATATAGTCTGTAACTGCTGCCAACCCACTAGACAGGCAGGCAGTGGAATTAATGCATGATTCTCTGTAGCACAACATGTAACCACTCGATTGCACACTTTGCTTACTTTTGGCCGCTGCTCTGCAATCAGTGTAACAGCAGAGGGGACCCTTGTGCCTACAATATTTTTTCCTTTATTATACCCACTTGTATAAAAGTCGCACTGAAGTGTACTTACAGCAGGGATGCGTTCATTGATAAAACCTCTTCCCTGACATTTGACAATGGGGGAATTGGGAACAAGCTGGTTTGCTATAACAGCCCCAGCATTTATTATGGGGGGACAGTGTGTGGTGTTTATGACAGTGATTTTGTGTACACTTGTGCTTGGTCATGGTGGCAGAGGCCGAATTCGAGCTGAGAATTCTCAATGCTCGCTCCCAGTACACGCTGCGGGGGGAAACTGATCTACATTCTGGTTGTCGGGCGTTTGAGGTGTGAATAACGGTGAATTCGTACCGATGCTGTCCGGAAGGCAAATGGGAGAAACGGATACATTTGCCCTGTTCAGTTTTGTCTGCTGAATGGGGGCTCACCCTCTGCTGTCTGGACAGCCTTTTGAATGTATCCGGCTAGTCTCCAAGCATCTACGCGGGCGCAAACATGCTGGCGGAAATGTATGAGGACCCCAATCCTTCAGAGGGGTCACAAAACTGGTGTTCATTGCTTTTTCTCTCTAATGGGACAATTTAAAGACGTTGAATGTGAGCGCACAGATGGTGCAGCGGATTTTTCCTTCTCCTGCAGAGGAAGCATTTGCTGGAATGTGGCAGTCTGCTATTTTACAGCACGGAGCTTCTCCACCACCGACTAGAAGGCTACACCGAACAGCGACTGTACAGAGGGGTGTTCAATAAAAAGGCCTTATAGGTTACAGAGGGCCTGTAAACCTGTCCACTGGGAGGAAAGGCCTTGTCTGGCCGCTGGAGAAGTCTTTGTAATCTTAAGCTGCCGTTGACATTGCAAAGGAACCACAGTACGGGCCTCAGGGCTGGGACATAAATGTCAATGTGTAAATTCCACTGGTGAATGTCGAGCCGAATTGGGTGAGAGCGAAAGAGAGAATTGAAGGTCGGCCTGCGGTTCACCTCCCATCTCCTAGGTCTCCGTGCTGGTCACCCACGAGTCAAGTGGTGCTAGCAGTCACGCGGCCGTCATGACTGACTCCCTGAAGGAAGCGAGCCTCCTGCGGAGCATCCAGACGTTCATCAAATCACACTGCAGGCAATCTGATCCCTCCAACACAACCTCCGCGTAGCGAAAACCCAGACAACTCACACACATGTCGTGAGTATCTTTGCTGAGGATGAACCGCGTACACGGAGATAAGCATTTCCTAATATGTATTCTTGTGTTGTCACTCAAAAAGGGAGTTATAATCCACGCTTCCAGGGCTGAGCCAAATTTTGTGCACTGAAGTAAAGAAAATCTGAGGCATGGCACTGTGGGTGACGCTGAAGGAGCCCATGAACTGATAAATTAATTGGCATGATTGTATAAGGGTTTCAGACCATGTGACCACTGATGTGTTCCCATTGCGCCATCATGCAGTGTAGAGTCCCTATGAAAGGAAAACATATATGCAATGTATGCAACGCAGGGTCGATCTAGAATAATTTAGGATAATAATAAAGGGCCCAGACTTTAGCTTTTGGGGACACCACAAGGTCAGTCATGGCGTCTGAAAATGAGTGTATACAGAAAAATAGTATATTGTTGAAGTACTGCCTGAAAACTTGCCTGAAAGGCTGACCAATTCTAAAGTTTTTCAAGCAGAATCTCTTGACTAACTGTATAAAAGGCAGACATGAGATCGGAGAAAACTGATTGCCAGATTACAATTATTCCTTGCTGCTCTTTTAAAACCTTTAGATAAGCAGTTTTAGTTATATAATTTGGCTTGTCTTCAATATTGTGTTTTCAATAAAATTCAAGGAAATGCCTTAATCCTCAAGACAACTAACAAGCAACTAATGGAAGAACAGAATTACAGTATGTTGTAGTTGAAAGTGCCGAGCAGGGAGTTGTGTGTTGCAGTCTGTAGTATGTGGACATGCCTTAGTAGTAGAATACTGGAATGCAAATGAATTGTGAATTTCACACTATACGGCGTTAGTTAAGATGACCTTGCACATTTATTTACATTAAATATATTTAATTATCTGAATTTGTACAACGTAGCAAAAAACAAGGGATACATAAACACACTTGTGTCCCATGGGGTAGTCATGTCTCAAATTTAGTGCTGCCATTGGCTATTGGACTCATGTTAAAGCCTCCACAAGAATGACAGTCTAACTTTTTTAAAGACATTTTTTTTTTTAGTTTTATGATAAATAAACATCTGTCAGTGAGGTGCAACAACTATTTGGATATATTGAGACAATAGCCATTTAGCTTGTGAAGAGAAACCACATTCTAAGGAAAAGCCTCAATCAAGATTTTTTTTGTGGCATACCAGTTTATATTAGAATAGTAATTCAGAGGACCCATTGTTTAACTCGGATCTAAATTCCTGTGATTAACTTGCAACTAATAATATAACTGAATTCTGACTGAAAGCTACAAGCGTGGACTGTGGACTGATCTGAATTGGAATACTGGAATGTAGTGAATTATGAATTTTCCACAAGTGGGAGTCAGCGGTCATAAAACGTGGACTTCACTGGAATGTACATAGTAAAACTTTGAGTTATTCAAAACTTTATAAAGTAGAATAAGTGTTTAGAATAAATAAAAACTCTTTGTGGGACACAAAGGGAAATCATAAAAATAAACTCTGAATGCTGTCCCAGGCCCAAATAAGGTGCTCTGTGGTGTTACATCAAGTAACTTCATCAGTAAAGACAAATGTAGTACTTACATGTGCTGTTGTATCTTGACTTTTTCTGCCCTGGCAGCATCTGCTGCTACTTTTATATCTGCATCCTCAGTGATGGCAAGACGGTAAGAATGGAGAAAACCTGTGAAAATCGAATCAGCATGCAGAGAAGGACCAGTTTTGCAATCTAAACCATTCTGTGAAGAGTTTTTAACATAGATTGATATAATATGCTCAGTATTAAAACACTTGTAAAACAATTGTGGGGAAAGTGCAACAATGAGTGCAGCAGGAGAACACTCTGCACCCTAATGGATTTTCTTTCTGGTTCTTTCCGGAAGCCATCGCTTCCTGAAATCAAACACAAATCAAACAAACACTTGTGCTCTAGTGTTACGCCCTCTAGGCATATGTTTCTGTGTTTTTCTTTCCTCTGCGTGTGTCTTGCTCTCCGGGTCTATTCATTCCATTGCTTCAATCTAACGCAGTTGCTTCAACCAATCACTGCCAAGCCATCTGCTATCCAGTCAATCAGCCGTGGAAACCTGAGGAATGAGAGCCTACGTATATAAAAACACCCAAGATGGTGGACCTGAGGAGACTCACACCTGCATGCCTGTTGCATGCATTTGTTATACAACTTAGTTTTCTTTTTGTTGTTTTCTTTCTGAGTTGGGAACAGGTCAGGGGCCCTGCACATTTTGCAACACATAGTTACTAAGACTATTTTGAAGTTTAGAAGTACAAAGGTTACAAAATGAAGCTGACACAGCTTGCATAAGCTGGAACCAGAATCTTCAAAGGCTCCAGTATCAGCAGGATCCAATTTATTTCCTCCAGACCAACCCACCAGTTCATTTGACATGAGTAAATACATTGCTTTAGTTTCTCCTTTTCGAGAGACTGTAGTAGATTCTTTCTTTAGTGCTTTTGAATGCATTGCTACTTCTTTTCGTTGGCCAAAGGATGAATGGCCTCTTCTACTGAGTGTAAACTGTCTGAAAAAGCAAGATACAGCAAGTCAAATAGTCAGTTGAGTTTGCTAGAGAGAAAGGAACTCTCTTTTACAAGTGGTGTGCTACTACCAAAGTTGCAGATTTACAATCCTCTTCGAGAACTAATTGTGCTAGAGGATTTTCAGAAACTTAAAGAATTACAAAATTTCCCAATTAAGAACAGTTAAACCTGAAAACTAATGCAGGAACTACCACTATTTACTGTATACAGTAGCACTCAAACACACCCAAGCACTTTCACACACACACACACACACACACACACACACACACACACGATAATATCAAAGCTCGTCAGTGTTTCAGCGGGGAAGCCATTATAGAAGCAATTACAGCATCTGGTTTAAAACATATTGTTTGTTGGGGATACTTACTTTAATAAAATTGAAGGCAATTGCCTACCGAAATAGTTTGAAGAGCAAGATCTTCTGTAGATCTATGGCAATTTATCCTCTGAAATGCACAAATTTTGTGTGAAATGCTCTCATCGTGCACTCACCCTCATACTCTCCCTGATGTGTTTGACTTTATTTCTTCTGCTGAACACAAACAAAGATTTTTAGAAGAATATATCCGCTCTGTAGGTCTTACAATGCAAGCCAATGGTGGCCAGAACTTTGAAGGTCCAAAAAGCACATAAAGGCATTATAAGACTCCAGTGGTTAAATCTGTACCTTCAGAAAAGATATGTTAGGTGTGGGTGAGAAATAGATCAATATTTAGGCTGTTTTTTACTCTAAATTCAACTCCCTGCCCCGTAGGTGCCAATATGCATGAAGAATGCAAAGGGATGGGCGATACCACTTATTTTCTTTTCGATCTGATACCAGTAATATCAAGTCCAATATCATCAATACCAATATAATACCTCTATTAAGTTGATTTTTTGCGATAATATAGGTCATTTTAAATATTATTTTTAGTCATTATTCAAGTCATTATTTATTTTAATTTATGGGCCTTAACAGAAAATTATTAGACTTCTGTTTTGTCCTCATGAAAATTAACTATGGTTAAACTACATTTACTGTATTAAAACCATGGTTTATATTTAGTATTTAGTTAAACCATAGTTACCACAAAATTAACCATGGTTACTACAGTATTACTATAGTAACACCATGGTTACTATATGGATACTACAGTAATATTGTAGTAAAAATATTGTTTAATTGTATCGGAACCAGTGGTGGAAAGAGTACTGATTTTTTTTTTTTACCTAAGTAAAAGTTCTGCTACTGAAGAAATAATTCACTTGAGTACAAGTAGAAGTACTAAGAAATATTATGACTAAAGTAAGAATAAATAAGTAGCTTGCCAAAAAACTACAAGTTTTTATGTTACAAGTTACTTTATGAAAATGATATTATATATAATATATACGCTTCCATTTTTAGAACACAAAGACATTTTTGTTCATTAAAGAAACGTAACTTTCACCAAGGATGCATTAAATTGATAAAAAATACTATCAAAATCATTAATTGCCAATTATTATTAAGAACTGAAATAATTGTTTTAAGTGATATTTATTCCATTTTTTCTTTACCCATGATGGCAGACATATACTGTGTAATCTATTCCTTACAAAAGCATTCTAAAGTGCTAAATTGGTACTCAAGAAAATGTTCTTATTATTAGAACAATTGAAAATCGTTGTGCTACCGTACGGAAATCACAATACACATGGGGTTTTTTCTGAGGTATTGAGTTCTTATAAGTTGCTGTACACTTGCAGGTCAAATTTTGGTTTTAAAAATAGGCAAGCAAAAAGAAAAACACACATTTCTCCTGAAATTCTATTTTCTCCTAAAGTCTATTGTTTTAGAGAGATGAAGGCTATTCCATGCATTACTGTTTTGAAAAAATAATCTCTAACCAGGATAGAAAGGGAGGTGGACAGCCAGATGCACAACAAAAAGTAAATAACAGTGTCTAGTCTGAGAAACAGACTCCTCACAGGTCCTAAACTAGCAGCTTATAAATGCCAAAGACCTGCATTGCTGCAAGAGGATTCTTGGACGAACAGAACATTTTAAGAATACAACATTTATTTAAATCGAATTAGCCATTTGTAACATTCTAAATGTCTCTAAATCGTCTCTAAACTACATAATGTGCATTGTGACTGAAACACATTCCTATTTCAGGTTTATTCTCATTCACGTATGTCCAAGTACTTTGACTATTAAGTTAACATACTGTACAAAACTAATATATTGCAATATTATAGAGGAGGAAATTTATCCTCTATGATATTGCAGCAATTATCCAGATAAGCAATGAGATTATTAAGCAAACTTTTATCAACTCCTTCATGCCAACTGAATAAAATAAGGCAAAAATAAACATTTCACACAGCGTTTAATGAGAGATATGATTGATTCAAACACTAAAATTGGTTGTTCTGCATATATTGTATTACAGTTGTAATAATAAAGTGTTAATTAAGATTATGGTTATTTAACATACTGAGATATTATTATTAAGTAAACTGTAGCATTTGGTTACATTATGTTTTGTGATTCCTCATACCTTCTTTATAAAACATCCATCCCTTAAAAACAAGTGAAGTTTGATCAGTGGTTAAACATGTTCAGACAGTTCCCTCGCACCTGATTGAACGGTTCCTTTCCAGAATAAAATGAAATATGCAGAAAATCACAGTATTACAGTTCTTGTTTAGTGACAGGGCAGAAAGTCTTGGAGAAGCTAGAGAAGAGAGGACACCGGCGGCAGTTTATGCAAGCTGCTGCTGTGCTCATGATGCCTTGCCCTGCTGGCGTTCGTTGTTTTAGTTTATAAAAAGATTGAGCACTTATAACTTTCTTCATCCCAAAAATTCTGAAATATTATATATTTTTTTGTACTTTGTAATTGTGGTGCAAAATAATTGTAGCGAAGTTGAATACTTCATTTGTAATCAACTCAAGTAAAAGTACTTTTATTTATTTATAATTAAAAAAAAAGTTGAAAAATGTGAAAAATGTACTCAAGTACTGTAACGAGAGTAGTTGTAATTCGTTACTTTCCACCTCTGACCAGAACCATGGTTTCAAAACTCATGGTTACTACAGTCAAAGCTGTTACTTTAACAACATGTCATGCATAGCACCTTGCTCATTTGCTAATACTTTAAAGTCACCAAAAGCTATTTTGATTACGTTTGCACGTCTTATGCACACTAGAAAATGCTCTCCATTACCACATACTTTGGAAAATGATGACATTTGGAAATGGATTAGTGTGTACGTGGCCAAACTGAATTCTGAGGAGAATTGGAATGTGGAATGTTGTAAACGGGGGATTTTTTGTGAATTTTCCACTAGGGGGACTTAAAGGACAGAAAACAAGGACTTACTTTAATGGAAAATGAAATAGTAAAACTCTCTCTGAGAGTTTTGAAGTTATTTGACATGCTATAAAGTAACATAAAAGGTTAGAATAATTAAAAATACAGTTACACTAACAAGTACATTAACATTTGCAGTATTTATATGAAGCAAATAAAATGAAATCACATACAATGGATGAAATAAAATAATCAGTAGTCACATTTTCATATACCATACCATTCACTTAATATTGTCACCAAGTTCCTTAGTCTAGTAATAAATGTACACGTGTGTAATTTGACTTTCATGTGTGGGGGTAGTTTTTGTTCAAGCTTCACACTGACAGTTAAAATAAAACTATATAAAAATCATCAAGTGTATTATTTGAATTGAAAGTGTACAGGTTAAAGTAAGTGTATGTAAAGTGAATGTCTATCTTAGAGCAGCATCGATTTAAGTGCTACTAGTATTATACTTGACCAAAGAGAGAGGGTTGTGGTGGGGCTACTGGACGTGGGTTTGACAGTCATTGGCTTGATTGTGGTGGAGGGATGTTGTATGCTAAAGGGACACTTCCCCCTGTTCCCCGCTTTGTCCAGCACAATAATCTCCACCTCAGTAAAGCAGCAGGAGCCAGTATAAGTCACAAGGGTTGCATTGTAGCCATTTTCATCTAGAGTTGTATCAAGGGTAATATTGATTTCACCTGAGCCAGTGGTAATAAAAGAGGGGTAATCAATGCCTGAACCATTGATATCTGTCATGATGTATGTCACTTCCCATGTTGCATTTCCACATGATAAAGGACACTGTAAACTCTCGTTTACCACACGGCACACTGGTGGAGTAGTATCACTGACCTGTGGGAAAAAACACAGGGCATTGCATTCATTTAAATCACTTTTTTCATTTATTTTAAGTTCAAGTTCATTTAAGTAACTTATTCCAGATATGAAGTACAAGGAAGTGTGTACTTACACGGGATATAGTATCTCTTCTTTCTCTGTCTGTCCTGCCTGGATCTTCAGCTACTTTCAGCACTGCATCTTCAGTAAATACATGATGGGACGGAAAAGCCTGTGAGCATCCAATCAGCATGCAGAGAAGGACCAGCGTCTTCGCAATCTGGACCATTCTGTTCAACTACGAAGATTTTAAACAGATTGATGAAAGTGTATGCATATAATACTGGTAGGAGAATTATTTTCCATAAAAACACGTTTAATGGGTTTGTAATTGTTTGAACTGCAACACTCATAAAACAATTGTGGGAAAATGTAGCAGTGAAAGAGCACACTATGCGTCATAAGGGAATTTCCGTAAAGGTCATGTTGTGAAATAATGCACAACAAACACTCATTTAGGAACATACAGAGTTACGTAATCTTTGTCCCATTGATGAACAGTGAAACCAAGAAGGCCCAGTTGAAAGAAAACCCATAGGGTTATGGTGTAATATGTGCATTAATGTAACATGTAATGTTAATGATCTCTGTCTTGGCTTGTAATTTTCTAATACAACTGAAAATTTTTAATGCAGCACTTTTCGTGTTACTGTCTCCTTAACATGAATCGCTTATGTTGAATCTTTCCTCATTTTGTAAGTCGCTTTGGATAAAAGCATCTGCTAAATGAATAAATGTAAATGTCATTAATAATTATGTGGTAAAAAAGTTAAACTTACAAAAATCAAACAATAAAAAGCACATATATCTGCTAGTTTAGGGGATTTCAAAGTTTTTTAATACTAAGGACCACCAAATATGATGACCCCCTTGCAGAGACCCTCTTTCTAAAACATAAAGGCAGTTAGAAATTTTCATCTATAAAAAAATAAATAAACAAAAAACAATGTACTGTAAAGAAAATTACTGTGGTATTTTTATATATATATAAAATCAAAAATAATTGGAATTGTACTAAATCCAAAACATATTCAGTTTAAATAGAATATCTGGGAATCTTTTACTTTTTATTAAATTGACAGTGTATCTTTTATAGAATAAATATCACCATTAATCTCATGATTTCAAACCATTCTACAGAAAGAAGAATGAAACAGTAATAATGTAAACCAACCAAATAAACACCCACAATTTGAAAAATCCAGTGCTAGGTTATTTTTACATACCATCATAGGGGATGAAACCTCAGTCATGACAACAGTAAAGAAAGATTTTGCACTTCTCTGTGTCTCAGTTCTGGTGTTGTTTTCTGAATAAGTTTGGAGAAAGAAATATCTGTCCTATAAATACAGTGCTTTCTCAAACAGACCCATGTCATAAACATGACTACGTTACCATAGCCCGTCATTAAAACATACTCGAAGGAGTACTTGTGCAAGAAGTAGCTAATGTATAATTTCAACAGAGCACAATAGCATCACTTCTGTTTTAATCTTAAAACCAAACTGTAGGCTGTAAACACATATAGCAAGCACACACTGGGGACAAACCAAAAAAATCCATCTTCATGAAGACAGAGAAAAAAAGTTAGTAGATTTTTGTTAATTTGTTTAGAAAACTACCTGTAATAGTCTGAAGTGTGACATAAAACAGGACACAATGTCCTGCTTTTGCAAAGGTGAGTCAAGATTTATTGCAGTTGATGAGGCCTCATCACACATTGCTATCAGTGATCCGTTGTCATGTGTCGTAGGACCTTTGCCCATCTGATGAAGACACAGAAGAATTTTTATGAAGTAATTAAGTACCCCTTTAGTGTTTTCTAAGCATTTTAAAAATACTGTGGTTATTTTATAGGCTACCATCACTTTACCATGGTACAGATTGTTTATTCTCATGGCAGACTGTCATGTAACTTTTAGATAAAGATGGTGCTTTGATGGCAGGGAGCCACTTTTCAATATACACTGATCAACCACAACATTAAAACCACCTGCCTAATATTGTGTAGGTCCCCCTTGTGCTGCCAAAACAGCGCCATTCTGAGATGCTATTCTTCTCACTACAATTGTACAGAGTGGTTATCTGAGTTACCATAGACTTTGTCAGTTCGAACCAGTCTGGCCATTCTCTGTTGTCCTCTCTCATCAACAAGGCATTTCCATCTGCAGAACTGCCCCTCACTGGATGTTTTTTTGTTTTTGGCACCATTCAGGGTAAATTCTAGAGACTGTTGTGTGTGAAAATCCCAGGAGATCAGCAGTTACAGAAATACTCAAACCAGTCCGTCTGGCACCAACAATCATCCATGCGATTATTTAATCAGCCAATCGTGTGGCAGCAGTGCAGTGCATAAAATCATGCAGATATGGGTCAGGAGCTTCAGTTAATATTCACATCAACCATCAGAATGGGGAAAAAATTTGATCTCAGTGATTTGGACCGTGTCATGATTGTTGGTGCCAGACAGGCTGGTTTGAGTATTTCTGTAACTGCTGATCTCCTGGGATTTTCACACACAACAGAAATGCCTTGTTGATGAGAGAGGTCAACAGAGAATGGCCAGACTTGTTCAATCTGGAGGTTGGAGCTGTTTTGGTGGCACGAGGGGGACCTACACAATATTAGGCAGGTGGTTTTAATGTTGTAGATGATTAGTGTACAGTAGGCTATTTCTCAGATATTAGGTCCAGTCAGTCATTGTCCTTCAGAAACAATTTAAGGTCTAATTTCCCTTTAATGCAAAAAACTTCTTGGTTTATCTTAAATTTTATCTTAAAAACATTCTAAAAAAAATTCAGATTCTTCAAACAAATTTCTGTATATATTATTTGTAATTTGTCAAAATCAAGATTTTGGTTTTACGAATTTAGAGTAATCCCTGCTCGTGTTTCATGAATGAGGACCTTGGTGTTTTGTTGTAAAGATTTCAGGAAAGAAGAACTTGCTATTTCCTGTGATTTCATCAATTTCTTTAAACATGTAATGTTTGCTTGCATCCTTTGTTTGTCACTAACTCAACCAGTGCTTTCAAAAGTTAATATTTTGTAATGTCAAAGTGGCAGGGGTGAAAAGGTTTTATTCTTTGCTAACTTATTTAGCTAATTAAGGAAGGGATAATATACAGTTAGCCAGTCATTATTTCTCAGTAAATCCCAACAGGGTGATCAGAAACCTTATGAGAACCAGAAACATAAATAGGAAAATAATAAAGGTCCCAGACTTTAGTCTTCAAGGACACCACAAGATCTTCCATGGCCCCTGAAAGTGTGTGTATCCAGCAACATAGTATTGTTGAAGTAATGCCTGAAAAGCTGACCAATTCTAAAGTTGTTCAAGCAGAATCTCTTGAAAAACTGTATAAAAGGTAGACATGAGATCGGAGAAAACTGATTGCCAGATTACATGAGTCATTTATTCCTTGCAGCTCTGTTAAAACCTTTAGATAAGCAGTTTTAGTTATATAATTTGGCTTGTCTTCAATATTTTGTACACTCACTGAGCACTTTATTAGGAACAATATGGTCCTAATAAAGTGCCAGACGTGGTCTTCTTCTGTTGTAGCCCATCCGCCTCATGGTTTGACATGTTGTGTATTCTGAGATGCTATTCTGCTCACTACAATTGTACAGAGCAGTTATCGGAGTTACCGTAGCCTTTCTGTCAGCTGGAACCAGTCTGGCCATTCTCAATTACCGTCTATTGAACTGCCGCTCGCTGAATGTTTTTTGTTTTTCGTACCATTCTCTTTACACTCTAGATTGTTGTGTGTGAAAATCCCAGGAGATCAGCAGTTACAGAAATACTCAAACCAGCCCGTCTGGCACCAACAATCATGCCACAGTCTAAATCACTGAGATCACATTTTTTCTCCATTCTGATGGTTGATGTGAACATTAACTGAAGCTCCTGACCCATATCTGCATTATTTTTTGCATTGCACTGCTGCCACACGATTGGCTGATTAGATAATTGCATGAATAAGTAGGTGTACAGGTGTACCTGTACAAGTTCTAAATTCAAGGAAATGTCTCAATCCTCAAGGCAACAAACAAGCAAGTAACGGAAGAACTGAATTATGTTAGAATTGAAAGTGCCGAGCAGGGAGTTATTTGAGTTATTAAAAAGAGTTATTTGACACTTTATAAAGTAGAATAAGAGTTTAGAATAAATAAAAGCTCCCATTTACCACACAACACACTGGTTGAGTAACATCATGACCTGTGGGACATAAAGGGAAATGCTCTCTATAGTCATCATCATCGGTGTCACTCGAGGCGAGTATGACTGTCCTCTCCAATGGGTCGCCAACTTGTGGGTCTTCAGATGGCTGTAGAGGCCGATCTGCGATCCACATACTTTGGTGTAATGTGGAGAGGGGAGAGTGGTGGTGGTTGGTGGCGATTGATCCTTTTTTTCTTTCTCCTTGCGAAGTGGTCGCTTTGTCTCTGCTGCATGGCAGAGTTCTATTTCATGATATGCAGCTCCTTCCTGCACGGATTTCTTCCAGGAGTGCCTGTCCAGAGCAATGTGTTCCCAGTTGCTCGATGTGATGTGGAATTTCTTGAATGGTCTTGATATTGTCCTTGTAACATCTCTTTTGCCAGCCAGTGGCTCACTGACCTTCCTTCAGCTGGGAGTACAGGATCTGTTTGGGGAGACATGTGTTGGACATGCGGATGACATGGCCTGTCCATCGGAGTTGGTGCTGCATTATTGTGGTGGTGGTGATGCTGGTCATGTTGGCTTCCTCCAAAAAGCTGATGTTGGTGCATCTGTCCTCCCAGCTGATCCTAAGAATCTTTCATAAGAATCTTTGGTGGTGTTGTTCCAGGGCTCTCAGGTGCCTGATGTAGGTGGTCCATGACTCAGCTCCATACAGCAGGGTGGGGAGGTCAATGGCTCTGTAGACCAGGAGTTTTGTTTGGGCCTTTAGGTCTCAGTCTTCAAAGACTCTTTTCCTGAGTCTGGCATAGGATTCACTGACACAACTCAGGCGATGGTTGACCTCAGTGTTGATG
This sequence comes from Myxocyprinus asiaticus, assembly GCF_019703515.2. Lineage (NCBI taxonomy): Eukaryota > Metazoa > Chordata > Actinopteri > Cypriniformes > Catostomidae > Myxocyprinus > Myxocyprinus asiaticus. The sequence goes on from NC_059365.1 coordinate 31,255,376, forward strand.
TCAGCTTTTTAGGAAAGAAGGCTGCCCAGGTAGGGGAAGTGGTCCACGTTTTCAAGAGTGGTGTTGTTCACTTTTATGGTGAGCTGGGTAGATGGCTGGTTGGGTGAAGGTTGATGTAGGACCTGGGTCTTCTTGATGTTTAAGGCTAGGCCCAGGGCTCTGTATGCCTTGGCAAAGGCATTCAGGATGCCCTGGAGGTCTTCTGCAGAGTGTGCTGCAATGACGTTGTCGTTCACGTACTGAAGCTCAGTGATGGTGGTGTTGCTGACTTTGCTCTTGGCCTTGAACCTGTTAAGGTTGAAGAGTCTGCCATCAGTTCTGTACAGTATTGGGATCCCCTGTGACAGCTCTTCACCAATGTGGTGGAGTATGGCAGCAATGAAGATGGCAAACAGGGTGAGTGCGATGATGCATCCCTGTTTGACCCCCGTTTCCACAGTGAAAGGCTCAGACTCAGAGCTGCTGTTGCTGAACACTGTGACTGACATGCCATCACGTAGAAGCCTCAGTATTCTGATGTACTTGTCATGGCAGCCGTACCTTGATAGTATGCTCCACAGAACCTAGTGGTCTACCGTGTCAAAAGCCTTTGTCAGGTCTATGAAGGCCATGTACAAAGGCTGCCTTTGTTTGTGGTATTTTTTCTGTAGTTGGCATGCTGTGAATATCATGTCTGTTGTATCTCTGGATGGATGGAAGCCACACTGTGATTCTGGGAGTACTTCCTCAGACAGTGGTAGCAATCGGTTTACGAGGACACGAGCAAGGACTTTGCCTGTTGTTGACATCAGTGACATGCCCCTGTAATTTCCACATTCAGCCTTGTCCCCCTTCTTGAATATGGTCACTATTAGAGCATCCCTGAGCTCTGAGGGAAGTTCTTCTTTTTCCCAGACCTTAAGGAGTAGGGCATGGATGTGGTACAGGAGCTCTGATCCATCTTCCTTTAAGATCTCAGCTGGGATCCCATCTGGACTGGTGGCCTTGTTGTTCTTAAGGCTCCTGATGGCATTTTGAACCTCTGGTATAGTTGGAGGTTCCCCCATGTCTTCTCTGATGGGATTCTGGGGGATGTGGCTGGTATTGTCTGTTTCAGTTGTGCTGTCATGGTTGAGGAGTTCTTGGAAGTACTTCTTCCATCGGGCGTTAATGGACTCATTGTCCTTTAGCACCTCCTGCCCATTGTTTGAGCGCAAGGGGTTTAGGCTGTAGTACCTTGGACCATAGATGGCCTTGGTAGCCCAGTCTCTGGATTTCCAGAGCCTTTTCTGTCCACCAAGAGTTCTTTAGTTCCCTCACCTGTCTCTGGACACTCGCCTTGGCTCTGGAGTGAGCCACCCTTTTGGACTTGCAGGTTACATCATTTTGACAGGCACAAAAGGCTTTCCTTTTCTTGGAGATGAGTTGTTCTATCTTTCTCATCAAACCAGTCCTGATGTTTTCTGGACTTGTACCCAATAATGGTTTTGCAGGTAGCGAGAATGGTGGATTTGAGCAGGCTCCAGTGCTCTTCGATATCATCAAGGTATTCCTGTTGGAGGCTTTCCCCAAGAGAGGTCTGAAGTCGCTGCTGGATGGCAGTTTAATCCAGGCTTTCCAGGTTCAGTCTTGGTCAGATCTGCTTCTTTTGAACCTTCCTCTTCCTCTTGAGTTTGATTGACATTGTGGAGCGGATGAAGCGATGATCTGTCCAGCAGTCATCTGCATCGATCATGACCCTGGTGATGTTCACGTCACGGCGGGCCCTGGCTCGTAAAATGACATGGTCAATGAGATGCCACTGTCTGGAGCGGGGGTGTCTCCAAGATGCCTTAAGTTTTTTTTTCTGGTGAAACAGAGTGTTAGTGATGGTGAGGTCGTACTGAGCACACTTGCTGAGAAGCGTAACTCCATTGGAGTTGATGTTCCCGATGCCTTCCTTTCCTATAGTGCCCTTCCAGAGGTGTTGGTCCCGGCCGACCCTGGCATTGAAGTCTCCTAGGAGAATAATCTTATCCTCCCTTGGGATTCTTGACAATGTCTCATCTAAGCAGGTGCAGAAGGTCTCTTTTGCTTCCTCTTCAGAGTCTAAAGTAGGAGCATAGGCACTCACAACTGTTGCCATCTGGTTGTTTGCAAGCACCAAACGGATGGTCATGAGACGCTCACTGATCCCCACAGGAAGTTCAGAGAGTTGGCTGATGAGCTGGTTCCTAATGGCAAATACAACACCATGGATCCTGGGCTCATCAGCAGCTTTTCATTTCCAGAAGAAAGCATAGCTACACTTCTCCTCCTTCAGTTGTCCTTCATCTGCCATTTGGGTTTCAGAAAGGGCAGCTAGGTCAATCCAGTATCTCCTCAGTTCTCTAGTGATGATCTCGGTTCTCCTCTCCGGTCTGTCACTGGTTGCACTATCCATCAGTGTGCGCACATTCCAGGCTACAAAGTTCATAGTTCTGTGTTTCTGACCGCAAATGGTGATCCCTCTGGACGTGGTAATCCAGTCGGGAGGTTTGAGGCAGGCTATTTTTAGGGCACCTTTTCTAGCCCCTTCCCCAGGTGGGGTGAGCAGAGTGGATCCTAAAGAGGGCTGCTCAGTCATGGGTGCAGCTGCCAAAGGCTCTTTCTGCTTGTTCCATGAGCCTAGCAACTGAATCTAGCACCCACTGCCTAATGTGCCGGTTCATAACTAGGGGCTTCCGGATCTCACAATCCTGCCAGTTGTTAATGTTAGTTAATAAAATACAATTGTTCATTATTAGTTCATGGTGCATTAACTAATATTAACAAATACTACTTTTGATTTAAAAAATGTATTTGTAAATGTTGAACTTAACATTAACTAAGATTTATAAATGCTTAATATGTTTTGTTCATTGTTAGTTCATGTTAACTGATGTTGTTAACTAATGTTAACAAATGGAACCTTATTGTAAAGTGTTACCAGAAGTTTTTATGCACAGTGGGGTTCAAAAATCCACATTGATTTGAGACATTGTGATTGTGTTTCCTTTAAACCCAGGAATACATGGGAAGTTTTAAGATTTTATATAAAAAAATATATATATATTTTTTAAATGAAGACAAATGTAAACAAATTTGTGGCACTGACCATGTTAATTCAAAGATTCAGATTTCCTTGCTTCAATTGAAGCACACAAGATGCTTTGGAACATTTTCAAATCATGATGGGATAACATGAATCATCATATTTTGCCAGGGTCAAGGGCAATATCATAAAGTTTTGCAAAAACTTGCTGGGTACAACGTTGCTTAAGGCACACCTTTTCAGGTCGCAAAGTGTATAAAGATTGAAAAAAATAAATGTCCTTTTAATGAATATTGATGCAGCAACATAATTTGTGTGAAAATAAATAAAAATGGAAGGGTTTTTTTAATAAAAATATTTTTTTAAAGGTGCATGGCAAGGGAGTCTTTTACCCCACACTTTGGTAAATATAGGTAAAAATATAAGCAAAATAGTTATAGGGCAAAATTTGTCCACTCAAATACTTTTGAGACAACAAGATGCTTTTTTGAGAAACAAATTAAGATAATACCTATTCAAAATAACTACTTCAGAAAAGGGTGCATGATTTCCTGTTAATTTCAACCACATTTGGCATTTTATAACATCTCAAGTATTCTATAAACTAATTAATCTCTATTATGATTGGATCAGTCAAGTTGAGCACACTTTGAACATTTTTCGTAACAAATCTATTCCCCCCACTTAAGAAAAACAATGTGTTTAATAGGGGCCTTTTGCCCTTTCAAAAGGTGGGCTTTTTCCCCAAATACCATCCTTTCACTTATTGGACAGTGTAATGGGGTTCAGGATGGGCAAGGAGTAGGCGGGAACCGGCAGACCAGTCAACATAAATTTAATGAGATAAATCAACTTAAACAAACATACAAACACAGCGGCCGCATGCGTCTCTCTCTCTCTCTCTCTCTCTCTCTCTCTCTCTCTCTCTCTCTCTCTCGAACTGGTGCCTCCGGCTCGTCTTTATCCCCCTCCCGGTTGATTAGGACAATTCAGCACTTGGCATGCATCCTCACAGCCTGGCCATGCCCTCCTCCTCATCACACTCCTCCACCGCCCGATTTTTTTTTTCCTTCATATCTTTAAGAAACTATGTATAGCTATTTCAACAAGAGATATAGAGAGGGGAAAACAAACTTTCCTGGTTTCAGACTTGACTGAATATATGTTTCACTTAATCTTAAATAAACTTCTGATCTAAATACTTCTGCTTAAATATTTTAAATTAGTTTAATTAAAATACTACATAATAATAGATAATTCAGTGCTTACTTTTGTGTTATTTCATAGTTGTGATGACTTTACTGTTATTATTATAAAATGTGGAAAATAGTCATTATAAAGAATGAGTAAGTGTGTCCAAACATTTCACTGGTATTGTATATTATAAAAGGGCCCTATAATGAAAACAAAATAGTGTGACCAAATACCAGACACTCCACAAGACACGTGCACACACATGTGGCATTGAATGCATATGATTAATCAATTAGGAATAGACCTTATCTGCTTAACAGGATCTAATTTCCCTCTTTGGTTATTTATACTCAATTACCCCATTCCTTGCCCTTTCTTGTCTCTCTTCCTCCCATGCATTTACTGTACCTTCCTAAATTCCTCTCTCCCCACCTACGTTTTCCTTAACAATTGATAGCGGCAATTAGATATCCTTATAAAATTGTCAGAAAGAGTCGTTATTCAACCCTGCAGTTTTACCTTTCGGTTTAGTCATCAGTGACATACCCTCTTTTCCCCTCACCCTGAGCTCACCTGTTACAATGACCTCTGACGCACAAATATGCCCCTGTTTTTATCTCCTCTTTCATTTTCCGTTACTGAGCTTTCTCTTCCTTGCTGACTGAGTTCAGCTCTTTATCCATCAATTATACATCAGGTGAAGGAGACAGACAGAGAGACAATTTCATGCAAGAATCATTAAATAAAAGTGGTTACCTGTCATTGTTACATTAAGGAGCTATTTCTACTTGATCTAACCCTTAAAAATAAGTTTTGTTGGTGTAACCTTATGTATTTGATTTTGTGATGTAAAATAATATTTTAGAGTTGAATAAAACCAGTTTAAATGTTACAGCATGATGCAGATTTTTTTGGTTAACAATTTTTTTTCAGTGAAAACTAAAAAATGTCGAAACAATTTAATAAACTAGTTTTCAAAACTGTTATTTAATATGACTTAATCAACCTAACCAACTAGCTTACACCAACGAAAATATTTTAGGTTAGAACAAGTTGAACAAGTTGAAATACTTTAGATTAGATTCACCCAAAAATGAAAATGTTCTCATCATTTACATGCCATCCTAGATGTGTATGACTTTCTTTCTTCTGCTAAACACAAACAAAGATTTTTAGCTCTGTAGGTCCATACAACACAAGTGAATGGTGACCAAAACTTTGAAGCTCCAAAAAGCACATAAATGCAGCATAAAATAATCCATAAGACTCCAGTGGTTAAATCTGTCATCTGAAGTGATATGATAGGTGTGGGTGAGAAACAGATCAATATTTAAGTCTTTTTTTTTTTTTTTTACTATAAATGTGAAATGTCAATATGTGAAAGTGAGAGCGGAGATCTATAATAAAAAAAGGACTTAAATATTTATCTGTTTCTCACCTACACCTATCATATCGCTTCTGAAGATATTGATTTAACAACTGGAGTCTCATGGATTAATTTAATGCTCCCTTTATGTGCTTTTTGGAGCTTCAAAGTTCTGGTCACAATGTACTTGCATTGTGAGGACCAACAGAGCTGAAATATTCTTCTGAAAATCTTTGTGTTCAGCAGAAGAAAGTCATACACATCTGGGATAGCATGAGAGTGAGTAAATGCTGAGAAAATGTTCATTTTGGGTGAACTATCCCTTTAATGAGGTAACAGTTGCATGTTATCACATTTTCAGTGTAGATATGAGGATATGAGGAAGTGTACTGGACAGAATAGACATGACTGGAAATACATTTCAATGCACTGATCGAAGACTGAGATGTTGAAATAAGGCAGGAATAACAAATGTTGACATATAAATCAGATGCTGGCTGTATGCGATGAGGTCACCGTTCGTGTCCCATAAAAATCTGCAGTAAGCTTGTTTTTTATTGAAATAATGTTAAATAGTGTCTAGACACTAAAAAAGATGTTGTCAGGAAGCATTTACTTCATGTGGTAACATCTAAATTAAATGATTTTATTGAAATAAAAATATTATTTAATATCACTAAATCGACTTTATAAAATAAGTTACATCAACAAAAGTCATTTATATGGGTTAGATAAAGCAGAAATAGATCCTTGAGGTAAAAATGACTACTTTTTTAGTGTAAGTGTGTGTGCATTAACCTCCAGAAACCTGAGCGTAACTGCTGTGTGCATTTTCCATTTCCCTTTTTGATTTGTAACTAGTAGCACCTAATAAACATGCAAATAAATACATAAAAATAAATTCTAGATCATTTGATGTCCACTTGTGTGGCAGCGTTGTGAAATTTTAAATAATACCAAACTATAGAAATGTAGATTTTATTAAATTGTTTATAATATGAATATGTTTCCAGGAGTGTTGGTTATTCATGTTTTTGAGATGTTACAGACATTACATTAGTAATTAACATAATTGATTCTGATTCAAAGTAATGGCCAGCATCATCCAATCACTGCCAACCATGTTAAAATAAAATTATACATGATCAGTTCTGAATCTATGTACTGATTATCATTGTCCCATGTCTGCCAAAAATGTTGAGTGGTCCAAACATCATCTGCAGCCTGAAACTGAACTTATGACTGGATTTTAGGAGTGAATGCACTCCCTTGCTCCCTCGATTTATTAATGTTGAAAGTTATTCAAAATAACTAACATGTTTTTTCAACTTTTGAGGGAATAATGTCCCAAAATCCACATATGTGTACATCATGTTTATCAGCGTGCTGACCTAAAAAAACCTAACCTAAAAAATGTGCTTTATGTAATAAAGTTTCAATTAACTGGTTTGATTTAAGTCAAAAATTACATCTCACATCACTAAAATCAATCTGAATACATGTTAAACTAACCTAATTTTAAGACTACTTTCTGAAAACTAAGGGTTAGATCAGGTTGAAATAACTCCTTACGGTAAGAATGAGAGATTACCACTTTTTACAGTGTACGTGTGTGTGTGTGTGTGTGTGATAGAGAGAGATTTCATATAAATCCTTTGTTGTTTTGTTCTACTAACACAGCAACCCCTCACCTGGAATTAATTTTGCTTAACAGTTCAATGCACATCAGAATAGAGCCTGCAACAGAGAGGGCAAATGAAAGATAAGGAGAGAAAGGTATCGGATGGATAGAGTGTCACCTGCTGAATGTAAGAAGGTCGAAAAACAGATACGGTATCCTTCAGTCTTTCTGTGCCCAGCTGGATAAAACACACTTTGGCAGAGAGAAGCAGAGAAGAGTGACAAGAACTGTGGAACGTCTACAGCAGATGATAGTACCAGACAGATGGAGAGACATAAAGGCATACATATAGAATGAAAAAATGTGGCAAAACAGAAAGAGGTTTAAGTGTATTTCTTTTCATTTTTCAAGAGGATTTTAAAGGACTGCTGAAAAGTTATCACATTTTACCAGGCCTTCCAAAGTCAGGTTGAGTTACTGAATGGAATTCTGAGACATTCAGTGGAGAGTAACAATTGTAATTGCACTGAGGAAACTTCAGATAGGCCCGTATTGGGAGGGGTAAAAAAGGTGTTGTCTTACTGTGAGAGAGATAGAGAAAGAGGAGTAAGAGAAAGAGAGAGCGTGTCATTGTTGCAGTGATGTTCATGATTATTCGAGAAGGATCAGCAGGAGGAGCAGGTCCTGCAAGCGGAATGAGCGCTCCACCGGAGAGATCCGCAAAACAGGTAGGGTTGTGTATGTATATGTTTTTTGATTCCTAGAGATAGGATTAATGTTTCCTTTTTAAAATATTCAGCTCTGTGTTAAATCTGCACAAGATTCAAGTAAATGTGCACAGTCACTTTTATTACACTGTCTGAATGGTGTAATTTAGGTAAAAGTGTTGTGATGCGTCACAGTTCTTTATGGAGTGGTAGGGCATGATAAAATAATACAGTCAGTTTGACTGGCTTATTGATGTTAGAAGGTATCAGTGAAATGTTCAGTTGCTTACAGTTTTAGCTCCACCCACAAACACCAATCATTGCTATGACTCTGAAAACATTTGGTTCCTCTTTTCTCATGGTTTTAAAGCCATGCTGCCCTTCATTCTTAAAGCTTAAAGACCCCATGAAATCGCTTGAGGAGCACAGTTTTCTTTTCTGTGTTGACATATTGTAGCGAACAAAGTGAATGCAACCGCCCACTTCCATGATGCACTTTGAATAATGCAACTGAGTCACTCTTCCTTTGCTCTAAAACTACGTACATATTTGCATATATTTACAAAAAAATTTAAACATATTGCTTTTATACTTGTCAACAACTTTAAATCAATAGCTTTATATTTTTCCATAGCTTTTCATTTCATTTGTGATGCTTCACTTTAAAACATAAAAATTTGATTAAATGTAAAAAAGCAACCAAGCATTGAGTTTACTCAGCTTAATATATAATGCAATAAGCTTGCATTTTTAAGTACAGCGGATCAACATTTTTAATATTCTTAATATAAATATGTTCTTTATTAAGTAGATCTACATTTCTACAAAGATCATGTGTCAGCCCCACCAAAGCACCAAGTAGGGGGTGGGGGTATCCCCTTCTGCATATTGCGGCCCCCTTCGGCATATCACAGCACCATTTTGCGGCCCTCTTCAGCTTAACGTGGCTCACTTTGTCATATCACGGCTGGCCCACCGGGAAAGTCCCGGTTCTCCCGATGGCCAGTCCACCTCTGAACAAAACAACTTTTTTACAGCAAAATATCATTAAAAACACCCACAAACAGATTATTTACAAATGATTTGCATGTCCTCATAAGTCGGCACACTTTGACCAAACACACTTAAATAAATTCAAGCGCAAGGGATTGTGGGTGCATACTTTCTAAAATTTTAAGTTGCTCTTACTTAAATGGCATAAAAGTTTACTTTATTGATTGTTTTATGTAATCTCAACTATTTCTTCATTAGATAGTTCAATCAACTTTTAAAATTTAGTTTATCTTAAAAAACTGAAGTTGGAGTTCATTCCCTCATTAAAAGCGTAAAATACTTCTTGTACCTTTTTTTTTTTCTAATACTTTTTACTTGAAATCAAAGTGCGTAATGTTGTGATTTACCTCAGAGCTGGTTGGTTTGGTTCATGGTTTAGAACTCTTATGGAGGATTTGATGAAATCCCTATGTAAAAAATGAACAGGAAAAATACTTAAGAACCAATTAAAGTGGGCAGGCACTTAATCGGCAGGTGGTCATTCAACTCCTTCAGCTTGGTATAGGCTGTATAGCAAGGCCATAACGTTTTGTGCATTCTGACAGGTTCAGGCGGCAATAAAGAAAAAGGTGGAGAAACAGAAGAAACAAGTTGAAATGGGTGTGGTGGAGGCATTTAGCAGTAATACAAGACCTAAGATGGGACAGAAAAGGAATCCTGCCATCCAGCCTCCTAGCAGAGCTGGATGTGGTGAGGAGGAAGAAGAGAAGCATGTTGAGACTGGGGAACCCAAGGAGAAAGAGGAACTCCACCTTGTACCTATTGTGGATTCTGTTTTTGGCCAAGTAAGACCACCACACAAATTCACATGGAAATGTAAACACCCCGCACACAAACACATCCTTTTATGCCATTCTACCTACTGCAATTCCTCTACTATCCATGGGCCACCTCTGTTCTACCAGAGACATTATAAGCATCTCATAAAATCACATTACTATACCTACATTTTTGCGAAATGTTTTATATTAACATTTTAACTTTTATGTATCGCTGGACTTTCCTGATGGAATTAACACTAGAGGCACTACAACCTAAATAACTTTTCTTCACTATCACAAAAACCACAAGTAAAACAGCAGACTATCAGTTCATAAACACTTACTTTTTGCCCTGTTCCTCACACAGTGCTATCACTTAGGACATTAAAACACTTATACTATAGTTAATGACTTTACATTTGCATTACATAACCAACTATATTTACAAGCTTGTTTGTGCATGATCAAATTGTGTGGTAGCTCAACTCATAAGAGTGCTGCACTTGCAAGGTTTAAAGTTTAGGTTTAGGATAGGGAGACTGGCTTTGTTGATTTAAAATTTGATAGATTACTTACATTTAAAAACTCATCTGTTTTTCTTTTTTTATCTCAAATTAGCTTTTTATGACACTATTGGATAGGATCTTTTAAGGTTATGGTAGGGAGGTAGGTTTTGTTGTTTTAATACTCAGAGTATTAACCTTTAAATAAAAATTAAACTCACTTTTAGAGCAACACAGTGGACATTTCACCTCCACACTGTCGCAATATATGCAAAATGTTGCCGCAGTCATGTAATTTTCATGAGATCAGGCCGATTAAAAGAGCCAATCACATTGTTGCTAGAGGAAAGAAAGTCCCGCCTTATTAAAAGAGCCAGTCCTATTTCCTAAAGAGGAAAGGAGGTCCTGCCTAACAGTTAAGAGTAAAACCTATTTTTAACAAAGAAGAAATTAATTCCCACTAATCGCCCTTTTTGATAAAAAAATAAATAAAAACACAAGCACAATTTATGATGCCATTGTCAGACTTTATTCCCAGTTTGAAATATTTGATTGGAACTCAATCTTAATAAACAGTTTTGTATATTTCTAATATTGGAGTTGTACTTGCATGACTTGAAATAACTGCAATAAAAAGATGACTGCCAATTAAATGACTTGCCTTAAAAAAGGGCTTCATTGTGGCGTTGCCAGATCCAAAAAATGCTCATTTGGACAATAGTGGCGATATCCAGCCATCCAATACTACCACTACACTCTGCACCATTAAACCTTAGCAGCTCTTGAGTCAGATGGGTATTGCTTGGCCCCAAATGATACCAAACCTGCACCACCATGATCTACCCACTCATTTCTCACCTGATCTAATTTACACATGCTGTAACATAGTAACAGCTCAACACAAAGCCATACTGAAGCTTAGACCCAACATTTTGTGTTGAAATTATATAATATGGCTAGCTCTATAGCTATTGCACTCTTACACCTATACTGCACGCTTGGTGGTTAACAAACAATCAATATTGTGTATGATTGCAGTAACATGATTCTTTTTCGAGCACAACAAAAAACTCATGTCAAAGCACTAGTTTAATTTGTTAGGTTCATTTTGATGTGCAAAACCTTCCTAATAGTGTACTTACAAAATCATCAAACATTCTATTCAGAATTATCTGTTACATAAATACAATGGCCTGAAAAGTGTTTTGAAACTTCAGCCATATGTAAAAATATATTTAACCAATGTATATTCATATTCATATTCATAATTATATTCATAATTGTATATTTCATACTTAAATGTATATGGCACTACATTACAACATAGCACAAGCACACTTTTCAAGCAAAAAAAGAGAAAACTAGAGATATAGTGTTCAAAATTAAGACAATTCACAATAAAGGAGTGGACTGTAGTCTTACTTCATTGTCAGTTAAGTGGTTAGGTGACTGCCAGACACAAGATGACAGGTTAAGGTGCTGTCCTAACAAGCACATCTGTCCCCTCATGGTTCAGCTGCTCATGACCTGGTCTTAACCTTGTGGTATTGCATTCCCACACTAGGATAAGCTTGCATCAAGCAGTAATCACTTGATATTGAGCTTGAATCACCAGCGGTGAACACACTGGAAACCCTTATCTTGCCCACTCACCTTTCTAGAAGAGGGATCATTGTTTGTTATTGTCATAATTATTTAATTGGCTTGGAGGCATGGATAGCTACACACTAATTTGGTAAGATGCATTCATTGTGTCACTGCAATTACAGGCAAGCAGTGAGGCACCAAATTAAATCAGCAGACAAAAGATATATATATATATATATATATATATATATATATATATATATATATATATATATATATATATATATACATTCACTGGCAGCCAAAAGTTTGGAATAATGTACAGATTTTGTTCTTATGGAAAGAAATTGGTACTTTTATTCAACAAAGTGGCATTCAACTGATCACTATGTATAGGACATTAATAATGTGAAAACTTATTACAATTTGAAAAAAAATTCAGAACATTTTGAACTACTTCAAAGATTTCTCATCAAAAATTCTTTGAAGACTGTAGCGTACACCTTTGTATGAAATCTTCTGTTTTTTGGCAATTTCAAGCATTTTATAGCCTTCATTCCTCAAAACAATGATTGACTGATGAGTTTCTAGAGAAAGCCGTTTCTTTCTTTTTTTTGCCATTTTTGACCTAATATTGACCTTCAGACATGCCAGTATATTGCATACTGTGGCAACTCAAAAACAAAAACAAACACAATGTTAAGCTTCATTTAACGAACCAAATATCTTTCAACTGTGTTTGATATAATGGTAAGTGATTTTCTAGTACCAAATTAGCAATTTAGCATGATTACTCAAGGATAAGGTGTTGGAGTGATGGCTGCTAGAAATGGGGCCTGTCTAGATTTGATCAAAAATGACTTTTTTCAAATAGTGATGGTGCTCTTTTTTTCACATCAGTAATGCCCTGAATATACTGTGTGATCAGTTGAGTGCCACTGTGGTGAATTAAAGTACCAATTTTCTTTCCGAAACAGCAAAATCTGTACATTATTCCAAACGTTTGTGTACGCCAGTGTATGTGTATATATATATATATATATATATATATATATATATATATATATATATATATATATATATATATATATATATATATAGATATAGATATAGATATATATAGATAGATAGATAGATAGATAGATAGATAGATATACATTTGAAGTCAGAAGTTTACATTCACTTATGTTGAAGTCATTAAAACTCATTTTTTAATGACTCCACAGATTTAATATTAGCAAACTATAGTTTTGGCAAGTTGTTTAGGACATCTACTTTGTGCATGACACGAATAATTTTTCCAGCAATTGTTTACAGACAGATTGTTTTACTATGTTGACTATATCACAATTCCAGTGGGTCTGAAGTTTACATACACTAAGTTAACTGTGCCTTTAAGCAGATTGGAAAATTCCAGAAAATGATGTCAAGCCTTTAGACAATTAGCCAATTAGCTTCTGATAGGAGGAGTACTGAATTGGAGGTGTACCTGTGGATGTATTTTAAGACCTACCATTAAAATCAATCATAAAATTGCTTGACATCATGGGAAAATCAAAAGAAATCAGCCAAGACCTCAGAAAAAAAAAATGTGCACCTCCACAAGTCTGGTTCATCCTTGGGAGAAATTTCTAAATGCCTGAAGGTACCATGTTCATCTGTAAATACAAAAGTACGCAAGTATAAACACCATGGGACCATGCAGCCATCATACCGCTCAATAAGGAGATGCATTCTGTCTCCTAGAGATGAACGTAGTTTGGTACGAAAAGTGCAAACCAATACCAGCACAACAGCAAAGGACCTTGTGAATATGCTGGAGGAAACAGGTAGACAAGTATCTATATCCACAGTAAAACAAGTCCTATATCGACATAACCTGAAAGGCTGCTCAGCAAGGAAGTAGCCACTGCTCCAAAATTGCCATAAAAAATGCCAGACTACAGTTTGCAAGGGTACTTTTTGGAGAAATGTCCTCTGGTCTGATGAAACAAAAATTTAACTGTTTGGCCATAATGACCATCATTAGGTTTGGTGGAAAAAGGGTGAGGCTTGCAAGCTGAAGAACACCATCCCAACTGTGAAGCATGGGGGTGGCAGCATCATGTTTTGGGGGTGCTTTGATGCAGGAGGGACTGGTGCACTTCACAAAATAGATGGCATCATGAGGAAGAAAAATCTTGTGGATATATTGAAGCAAAATCTCAAGACATCAGCCAGGAAGTTAAAGCTCTGTCACAAAAGGGTCTTATAAATGGACAATGTCCCAAGCATACCTCCAAAGTTGTGGCAAAATGGCTTAAGGACAACAAAGTCAAGGTACTGGAGTGGCCATCACAAAGCGCTGACCTAAATCCGATGGCCAGAACTGAAAAAGCGTGTGTGAGCAAGGAGGCCCACAAACTTGACACAGTTGCACCAGTTCTGTCTGGAGGAATGGGCCAAAATTCCAGCAACTTACTGTGAGAAGCTTGTGGAAGGCTACGCAAAATGTTTGACCCAAGTAAAACAATTTAAAGGCAATGCTACCAAATAATAACAAAGTGTATGTAAACTTCTGACCCACTGGGAATGTGATGAAAGAAATAAAAGCTGAAATAAATCATTCTCTCTACTATTATTCTGACATTTCACATTCTTAAAATAAAGTAGTGATCCAAACTGACCTAAGACAGAGAATGTTTTCTATGATTAAATATCAGGAATTGTGAAAAAATGAGTTTAAATGTATTTGGCTAAGGTGTATGCAAACTTCTGACTTCAACTGTATATATATATATAAATATACTGTGTGTATATATATATATATATACAGGTGCATCTCAATAAATTAGAATGTCGTGGAAAAGTGCATTTATTTCAGTAATTCAACTCAAATTGTGAAACTCGTGTATTAAATAAATTCAATGCACACAGACTGAAGTAGTTTAAGTCTTTGGTTCTTTTAATTGTGATGATTTTGGCTCACATTTAACAAAAACCCACCAATTCACTATCTCAAAAAATTAGAATATTTTGACATGCCAATCAGCTAATCAACTCAAAACACCTGCAAAGGTTTCCTGAGCCTTCAAAATGGTCTCTCAGTTTGGTTCACTAGGCTACAAAATCATGGGGAAGACTGCTGATCTGACAGTTGTCCAGAAGACAATCATTGACACCCTTCACAAGGAGGGTAAGCCACAAACATTCATTGCCAAAGAAGCTGTCTGTTCACAGAGTGCTGTATCCAAGCATGTTAACAGAAAGTTGAGTGGAAGGAAAAAGTGTGGAAGAAAAAGATGCACAACCAACCGAGAGAACCGCAGCCTTATGATTGTCCAGCAAAATCGATTCAAGAATTTGGGTGAACTTCACAAGGAATGGACTGAGGCTGGGGTCAAGGCATCAAGAGCCACCACACACAGACATGTCAAGGAATTTGGCTACAGTTGTCGTATTCCTCTTGTTAAGCCACTCCTGAACCACAGACAACATCAGAGGCGTCTTACCTGGGCTAAGGAGAAGAAGAACTGGACTGTTGCCCAGTGGTCCAAAGTCCTCTTTTCAGATGAGAGCAAGTTTTGTATTTCATTTGGAAACCAAGGTCCTAGAGTCTGGAGGAAGGGTGGAGAAGCTCATAGCCCAAGTTGCTTGAAGTCCAGTGTTAAGTTTCCACAGTCTGTGATGATTTGGGGTGCAATGTCATCTGCTGGTGTTGGTCCATTGTGTTTTTTGAAAACCAAAGTCACTGCACCCGTTTACCAAGAAATTTTAGAGCACTTAATGCTTCCTTCTGCTGACCAGCTTTTTAAAGATGCTGATTTCATTTTCCAGCAGGATTTGGCACCTGCCCACACTGCCAAAAGCACCAAAAGTTGGTTAAATGACCATGGTGTTGGTGTGCTTGACTGGCCAGCAAACTCACCAGACCTGAACCCCATAGAGAATCTATGGGGTATTGTCAAGAGGAAAATGAGAAACAAGAGACCAAAAAAGGCAGATGAGCTGAAGGCCACTGTCAAAGAAACCTGGGCTTCCATACCACCTCAGCAGTGCCACAAACTGATCACCTCCATGCCATGCCGAATTGAGGCAGTAATTAAAGCAAAAGGAGCCCCTACCAAGTATTGAGTACATATACAGTAAATGAACATACTTTCCAGAAGGCCAACAATTCACTAAAAATGTTTTTTTTATTGGTCTTATGATGTATTCTAATTTTTTGAGATAGTGAATTGGTGGGTTTTTGTTAAATGTGAGCCAAAATCATCACAATTAAAAGAACCAAAGACTTAAACTTCCTCAGTCTGTGTGCATTGAATTTATTTAATACACGAGTTTCACAATTTGAGTTGAATTACTGAAATAAATGCACTTTTCCACGACATTCTAATTTATTGAGATGCACCTGTATATATATATGTTTATGATCAGATCCATGGCAAGAAGACGCGATTGCCACCATCTAAACAGAACAGCCTCCACAAATACACCTGGAATACACCGCTGCCATAATAGCCGGCCAACAAATATGTCCTCTTCTGTGCGGTTCTGGACTGTGGTTCATTCTGACATAGTGATTACAATCTTATCATGTCCATTATCAGACACACAGAGAATAAGTGATGGAGCCCTCCCTCATAAACAGCGTGTTTGGAGTGCGACTCGTGTTGGTCCGGTAATGGACTGTGGTCCGTTTTGTGGAGTGATTTTTCAATCTGATCACGGTGTTTAGTGTAAAAGTCAGCTCTCATTTCTGTTCTGTGAGTACTGTTGATGTCTCGCGCCTTCAGAAAAGCAGTTACATCCATGAATTTGAATTCATTGTGACTGTAATGTGAGCTCATGCATGAGGCAGCGCTGTGATTGGATGGAAGCATTCCTACTCATGAATAACATGGAGAAATGCTCAGAATCTAGTGACGTACATGCGTGCTGTCCTGCCAATCATAATTTGGAGTTTACGCATAAACCTAATTTTTGTGACGTTGCTTCAACTTTCGTTTTGAAACCGGAAGAATGAAATGGCTCAATAAAACGAAAAAATAAGCTCTTTCCCCTTAACCATAAACATAATGAGTTCTATCATTGTTTTCAGTGAAAACAGTTCACATCTCAAAAAATGTGTTTTTCGGGTTTCATGACCCTTTAACACGAAGAACTTTTGTGGCCACTGTATATATATATATATATATATATATATATATATATATATATATATATATATATATATATATATATATACACTGTATATATTAGGATACTGTCAAACAATCCTTTGAGAAAAGTATGGCATAATATTAAAGGCCAAACCAAAATACAGAAAGTGCACTGCAAAAAATAATTTTCTTACTGAATATCTATTGTTTTACACTAAAATTATCTAAACATTCTAAAAACAAGATTCATTTACTTACGAAGCAAAATGACATAATGTTTCAGAGAACTCTAACAAAATTTAGTAATGTTTATGCTTAATACAAGAAAAGAATATTAGCCAGTGGGGTAAGAAGTAAAATTTATTCAAAGGGAAAACAAGTTTAATTTTCTCACCGCACTGGCAAATAGGGTTTTCTTGTTTTAAGCATAAACAAACCCCACTCAGTTTTGTTAGATTTCTCTGAAAACAAGACTTGATATCTTATGTCTATCAAGTTCTGCTTCTCAAGTCATTTTTCTTGTTTTTAAGGATGTTTATATATTTTTACCAGAAAATAAGACAAAACATTTTATTACATTAAAATTATAATTATATATAATTATATTATATGTAGTTATTATAACTATAATAAAAAAAAAATGCAGTATGAAAATGTATTTGCAGGCTGGATATTAACACTTGAGAGGCCATATGAATCTATATTCAAATTCACCACATTCAACCTATACTGTAGTTGGATGTTAGTTTGAGACACTTAAGTCTAAAAAAATCACAATACTGCATGTGTATGACACTGACATCTGATCACTGCAACAAAGCCTGAAAGGACATTACTCACTGTCACTACTTGCACAGAACACTACATTACTATTCCTTACGCAGTTTGCAGTCCACTGCAGCATCTGGTGAGCACAAACACATCTGGCAATCTATGATCCCACATTGCCCAGCTGCTCATAAAATGACCTCAGCTGACTCAGCTAATCTGTTGACCCATACATGTACAGACTCAAACAAACACACACTTTATTATTCTTATTACAGTATATTACATTTGCTAAACACATTCCAAATCTCTGCAAACCATAAAGGTGGTATAGAAATACACTTTAATGTTACTCAAATGCACATGTTCATGTTTGCAGATTAGGGAAGATTAGAGGTTCGTCAGGCTTGTAACAGAGTAATGCCTCTGGGTTTTACTGAAATATTTGTGTGGATTGACAAGAGGAGTTCTCTGTTCATCAGCCCAAAGGAGTGTTTTTGATTAGATTGGGATTATTACACGCACACACACATACACAGCCCATCGACCTCAGTGCAGAAAAGTCACAATCATTCTCACAGTTAACCTTCTATGTCCTTAACTTCTCTCCTTTTTCATATTCATGTTATGAGCCATGTACTCTTTCTTAGTGGCCGACTGATATGGGTTTTTAAATGGCTAATGCCAATACTTAAATCTAGAGAGCAAGGTGGCCAAATGCCAATTAAGGCAAATATAATGCAGATATGTATGATACAGTGTGAAAGTTCTTCTAGTTTCCATTTTTCTAATGTAATACATTTTTTTTATTGCAAATTATTTTACAAATTCCATCATAAAGTCTTAAAAGTTTTAAAAATATTTCAAACTCCTCAATCATTTTTTATAAATTCGATTTTGAATCCCATATTTTTAATGTGAACTAAGACATGTTTATATCTCAGACATGTATATACTATTTATCATCCCACTGTTTATAATACAGTTTAATAAAAGCAAAATTCCCATAACCAAACTGATGGGAATTAATAGCTTATTTAACATAATATTTACTCAAAATTCACAATTGTTTAAAAAAAAAAAAAAAAAAGTGCATTAGTCATTGACAATACTGTTGATAGATTTTGGAAATTACACAAAGGGGGAATGACCAGTTCAGTTAATCAGGCAACTGGGTACGGATATAGGCCCCGTTTTGATAATTTCAAAATATCGGCCAATTAACTGGTCTGGCCAATATGATGGTCTAACACTACTCTGTCTTGTTCTCAGTATTTCTTCCTTCTCTTTTTTGTTCCTCAGATCTCCTTGCACTCTATCTTTTGCTCCTCCCTGTTTATCATCCCATGTCTCTCTGTCTTTAATCTGACAGAGTGGGATTAAAAAAGCTTCTCGTTTTCTCATCTAATTCTCACCCTCCCCATACCTCCCCGTACCTCCCCTCCCGCTCTCTCTCTCTCAGCTTGCCAACAAAATCATTTGCATGGGACTACAATCTGTGAGGAAAGTGAGTGGGTGGATAGGAAAAAGAAGTAAAAATGGCAAGAATAGGGGAGAAATATGCTTGTTCTATTATACCCTGGAAGTGTTAGTGTTGTTCAAGTATTGTGTTGTTGGATAGTTAAAAGAAAGGCTCTTAGAAGAGAAAGAATGTTTAGGTTTACAGCTACCTTTGTTGGGTTGGTTTGGGTGACTAAATAAAGTAGTCATAAAGAGTAATTATTCCTCGCTGAATATGGAAGCAGGTGAGTGTCATATTGTCACTTTCTTAAATTAGTCATATTAAAAAGGGCTAGGAAGGGCAGAAGAGGAGAGGTGGGAAAACGTCAGCTCACTGAGGAAAAAAGACATGGGAAACTGCACCAAACCATCCATGAAAAACAAAATGAAGAAGGTAAGACAAATATATTTGAAAATCAGGGCCTGCATATCTGGAGAACTGCGTGTTTGTGTTAAGTGTACTTTCAGTCTGAGTAGGGGAGAGTAGGTAATCAGTTTTCAAGTAATATTTATCATCATGTTTATATCATAGTTGAGTAGTTTAAGGACATGCCAAGCAAATTGACTAAACTGTGCTTAATTAGATTATGTCTAAAGTAAAATTTGGCCCCACCCAAAGGGTGTGGCTGAGGGCAAAGAGCCTGCGCCCGTGGCACCAGGGTCATGCCCACCCGGAGAAGCAGACGGAGAAAAGGAAGTAACTTCTGAGTTTAAGGAGCCTCTCAATGCACTGGTCCAAAATTGCACCATGCTGCATCACATCGTTGGACCAGCATGCATCTTCCTAAGACAGGGCTTCGTGAAGTCACAGCTCGTATGTACTTGAAAAACTAAAACTGAAAACTCGGTGTCTCTGCATCTACATTCTCCACTTGCATTTATATAAAACATCACATCCTCTGAACCCTTTTCAGCTCAGTGTTTTCATCATCCTTGTGGATCATCTACTACGTTTCAGTCCCTCCACTCCTCTGGCTATGTTGTTTCTCAATATGTTGTGAAAGACCAATCAAAAGATATGAGTTACACAGCTCAAGAGACAACTGAACCCAAAAGCATCAAATAAAGTGACTTTGCAGATTTACTTTGCTTTTCTGTTTGGTTAAAGCTTCACTTGATCAAAATTTTCCAAAACTTGCCGACTCTGAAATGATGTGAGCTAGTGTAAGGTAACCCGAAAGGAAGCGTGTGAGGAATAGACATAAATGGGTTGTAATGTTTTGCACCTTATCTGGTGTCAATTGTTTAGCCGATGAAACATTTAAATTATGTCTTTACAGGGCCTGGGTAGCTCAGTGGTAAAAGATGCTGGCTACCACCCCTGGAGTTCGCTAGCTCGCTAGTCTGAATCCCAGGGTGTGCTGAGTGACTCCAGCCAGGTCTCCTTAGCAACCAAATTGGCCTGGTTGCTAGGGAGGGTAGAGTCACATGGGGTAACCTCCTCATGGTTGCTATAATGTGGTTTGTTCTCGGTGGGGCGCGTGGTGAGTTGAGTGTGGATGCCGCGGTGGATGGCGTGAAGCCTCCACACGGGCTAAGTCTCCGTGGAAACGCACTCAACAAGCCACATGATAAGATGCGCGGGTTGATGGTCTCAGATGTGGAGGCAACTGGGATTCATCCTCCGCCACCTGGATTGAGGCAAATCACTACACGACCACGATACGGCATTCCAAATTGGGAGAAATAGGGGAAAAAATCCCCCCAAAAAATACACAAAAATATGTCTTTACAAACAATATGTCTTTACAAACAATTTTACAGTGGAGGAAAACCTCTGGAAATATGGGTTGTGAATATTAACGTTAACCAAGGACCTTGAAAGGAATTATAACTTATAGAACAGACTGTGCATCCATCTCTCATTTCTGTCAAATTAATTAAGGTGTCTATTCTGACAAAGGTCTATTTTCCTAGTATTGTGTAAACTAAATTTTTACAATGATTAAAATATATATATTTTTTTAGGTTGTGATAAAATAAAACAACTGCTTTTGGAAGCATACCAATTGTTTTAAACAGTGCTTTTCAACATGATTTCATGAAAATTATGTGACTGTGGCATGATTTTTGCAATATTATATTTCATGGTTCCTTAAGCCCAAAGTAAACTTTGGTTTTGACGTGAACGCTTAGCATTTTAAGGTATACTTCATTTGACTGTGCGCATACACAGGCGGTTGGCGCATATGCGCTACGACTGCTATGAGATACTGGACTATTTATCTTCAAGAGTAAAGATGTCTTTATATTCCTTCAGACTCGAGTTAAACAAATGCAAGTGTCTCCTGACCTCCTCAAACTTGCATTCTTAACATGCACATCCACTATTGTTCCTTTCACCTTCATCTCCTATTGTTTACTGGTGATTATGTCTTCTTCTTGCACTTCTTCGTGACAGCAGCGGCTAAGCTATGAGTGTTGCCAATTTATGGGCCCACCAATTAGTGCAAATAAAAACTAGGGGCCTGTGCATTCTGTGCATTCTGTCCATTCAGGGTGCATGCATTTAGAAAATGTGGCCCTGCGCGTTCATTACTTGAGCACTCAGCTGATGATGAAATTTGCATCACGCATCCTTGTACACAAGACTCAAGTGTTTGCGTCTGACCAAAGTATACATCTCGTGGCAACTGTTAGGTAAAATGTCCACTGTGTGGTGCTAAAAGTGAGTTAAATGTTCTCCCAAACAGATGAGGCTTTTAAGGTTAATACTCTATCGAGTGTTAAATCAACAAAACCAACCTCCATACCCTAAACCTTAAACCTAAACCTAACTGAAAGTGTCATAAAAAGCAAACGTGACATGAAAAATGCAATTGCTGAAACAACTACACTACCGGTCAAAAGTTTTGAAACACTTGACTGAAATGTTTCTCATGATCTTAAAAATCTTTTGATCTGAAGGCGTATGCTTAAATGTTTGAAATTAGTGTTGTAGACAAAAATATAATTGTGCCACCATATTAATTTATTTCATTATAAAACTAAAATTTAATTTAAAAAAAAGTTTTTGAAATTGATAACTTGGACCAAATAATAAAGAAAAGCAGCCAATAAGTGCACAGCATAGATGGGAACTCCTTCAATACTGTTTAAAAAGCATCCCTTTTTGTCCAGATTTTGTTCTAAATGATGTCCCCCATTTAAATGATGTGACCCATTTGTGCTTCGGTTTTGTATGATGTATATCTGGGTTTATAAACTGATAATCTGCCGTTCTACTCATAATTAGTGTGAATGTGAATTAAAGTAATTGTTTTTAGCACCTCTATTGTTCATTCATCAGCAATCTGCTGCGATACGCACAACGAAACACGTAAAACATTTAGCAAAAATGTAGGTATAGTAACGTGATTACTTCAGACCAAGTTGGTGCTTTTGGTAAACTGGTTCGGTTACTGTGCGGGAAATGTGAGGAAAACGTGATTTCAGCTGATGGGGAAAGGACTCAGTATTGGATTTGTGGTATCTATAATCCACTGAGAAATACGAGTATGTGCACGTGTGTAATATACAGTATTGGGTATTATGGATAAAGCTGTAAATGGAAAAGAGAATCGGCTCTGAGATTTTCTCATATGGCACTCCATTTAACCTCATTCACTCTCTGGACAATGTTTTGCATGTATTTCTGGGTCCCTCCTCAAGTTAAATCTCACAAATCTCCTTATCTCTGCCTGTTGCCAGGCAACTTTCACTTTGTAATCTAGTGGCTACAATGTCATGACATTATTCCCAATGGTACCAGCCTTCTATAATCTTAACTTTTTTAAACTCACATTTTGTATCAGTTTTTCATTTTTCATTTCCACACCTACCCATGTGTTTTGTTTGAGTCTATTTGATGACTGAGAGAGAGAGAATTTGAAAGAGAGACAGGTTTTGAATTCATCAGTGTTTCACATATTTTTTTCTCTCTTTCCCTTGATCAAACAGG
This sequence comes from Myxocyprinus asiaticus, assembly GCF_019703515.2. Classification (NCBI taxonomy): domain Eukaryota; kingdom Metazoa; phylum Chordata; class Actinopteri; order Cypriniformes; family Catostomidae; genus Myxocyprinus; species Myxocyprinus asiaticus. The sequence continues at coordinate 31,278,548 of NC_059365.1, forward strand.
ACAGAGAACTGCGGCCAGAAGAGATAGAAGGTATTCACAGAAACCACAAACTTCACACAAGAATGAGATTGTAAAACTTTTGTTCTATGCATTAACATCTCATCCCATGTGTTTATGCAGAACTAAGAGAGGCCTTTAAAGAGTTTGATAGGAACAAAGGATACATTAACTGTAGGGACCTGGGCGAATGCATGCGGACTATGGGATACATGCCGACAGAGATGGAACTCATTGAACTGAGTCAACAAATTAGTGAGTAACACAATCACTAAGAGAGAGTGGTTCTGGTCATGGCCAAGTGTGATTTCATGTAAACAATATTGTGAATGGGATCCAAAAATGTGTCCGACCTCAAAAAATCTGGGATATTTTTCCTATTTATACCTGAAAATGAAGAGAAAGTTTCAGGATTGAAGAATGAAGAAGAAATATTTAGAATTCTGAACTATTTTTAGGTCTAACCTAGGTCACTAATCAAATGTAAGCAAATGTGTGACACTGTCCATTTTAACTCCTTTGTACAAAATGTCAGATTTTTTGCTTCCATTAAAGCACAAAAGATGCTGTTTGGAACGTTCTTAAATCATACTGGGATAACATTGATAAGGTTTTGAACAAATTTCAATGAATCATTGAACATTGGAGTTCAGTTTCAGTGCATGTTGTCATTAAAGCAAAGGGGGAAACGTAACAAATACTAAGAAATTCTGAAATTAATGGACACTTTACAATTAACTGACATCAATATGCTAATAATTACCTCAAATCAGCTTTAGCTTATCCGACAATGCAAGAAAACTGCATTTTCATAATATTTAAAATTATCAGGTTATTCTCAGCATTTGACATCAAAACGTAAACACAACACTTGTGCACATTGAATAAACTGGTAAGAAGGCCAGTAAAGGTGTTTACATGCAACAAAATCGGTGCATGGGCAAAAATCTATGTGTGTCATTCGCTTACATAATCGTGCTTTGTATTAAAATAGCAAGAATGCAAAATAGAAGTAGTTTCACTAGTGGTTTCATACTTCTGTACTGTATATGCAAGTGTTTATTACTGTTTTTTTTTTAAGGTGGGGGTAAAATTGATTTTGAAGACTTTGTGGAGCTTATGGGCCCCAAAATGCTGGCAGAGACAGCGGACATGATTGGAGTCAAGGAGTTGAGAGATGCCTTTAAAGAGGTACACACACTCACTTGCACACATACCACTGTGTTTATTGCAGAAATCAGTGGTCTTACCAGCATTTTACCTGTGTGCAGTTTGACTCCAATGGTGATGGGCAAATCAGCGTGACAGAACTGAGAGAAGCCATGAAAAAGCTGATGGGAGAGCAGTTGAACCCCAGAGATATTGACGATATTCTCAGAGACGCTGACCTCAATGGAGACGGACTGGTTGATTTTGAAGGTGAGAGAATGTTAGACAAAAAAGATGACAACCAATATTTGCTTTTCTTGACCATTTGTATTCTACTGGTCTTATTTCTGTTCTTACATAAATCGTTTTACTGTCCAGAGTTTGTGAGGATGATGTCACGTTGATCAAAGCCACAGAGAAGACTTAATTTCCTTCATGAGAGAAAAATGGACACACGATCCAGCAATTTGAATGTAAGCATTAAGCAAAAGAAAGGGTCTTGTAATTGTACTGTTTAACTAGTATTTTAAGAGATGCATTTATCTGATTACAACTATATTGAATTTGTATAGTGTGCTTAATTTTTTTAATAAAATAATTTAATTACAGTGGTTTGTTAATTACCTGTTCATGTCTCTTCTCATCCTTATTTTTAGCAAATAACCATGAGTTATTAAGCAGACTCTTTTTTAACTATTCATTATTAATTTACTGTATATTGAATGTAAAGACTAGCTTTAATTTGTATAGCTGGTGAGATGCCATCTTTACACTGCAATGTAGGGGTGGGAATCACAGGGTAACAGGCGATAGGATATAATATCGATATTTAGGTCATGACACAATATTATTGCGATTCTTTATTTTTGGTGTATTGCGATTCAAATCTGCTTCCAGTGTACAACAATACAAAAACAACAGCAAGACATAGATAATAATAAAAAATAATTATACACATACATACATACATACACAGACACTTACATATATACATACACATACGTAGTGCAAATCTAATACAAATCTGTTATCTGTTATGTACAGTGCAAATACAATCTGTTATGAACATTGCAAAAGGTTGCGACAGGCTTCCGTTCTGATCTCATGGACGCAGAACTTGTGCCGACTGAGGTTCCCGCTCCACGAAAAGCCCCTGCCACACAGCGCACATACGTACGGCTGTTTGCCGGAGTGTACTGCCATGTTATTGCGCATGTTCCCTTCATCGTTGAAGGCCCTCTGACACACCCTGCAGGTGAACGGCTTGGTCCCTGTGTGTGTGTGCTCGTGATGCCCGTTTGCTGAGGAAGATCTTGCTGCACGTTTCACAAAGATCTTTGCGCTGATTCTTAGAACAGGCAGCTGTCATACTTTCATTAGTTTTAGACACCACTTTCTTCCTATTATCATGCTGCATGATCCGTCTGAGGTGTGTTTTTGGAGGGTCTCGAGGTTGAACCAGGTTCTTTTAAGATTTTAGCCTTTGTTTGGTGACTGTTAGTGTCAAAGAAGTGCTTTTTTTGTGGACGACCCCTTGGACGTTTAACAGAAGTGTGAGGCGACCTTCTTACACCACTGGTATCTTCCAACTCAAAGTCTGATTGAAGGGTTGCTGGCCGAGGTGCATGGATAGACTTTAGCCTTTTCTGTTTGGGGACTGAAGTGCTTTTCCATGGCTGGCCCAGAGGATGTTTAACTGTCTCGAATGTCTTTCTTTTAGAAACCGAAGTGGTTATGTGAGGTGTCCAGCTTGGGTCATTGATATCTTCTGAGTCTTTCTCTGGTGCACTGACAGGCCTAGAACTCTTCTCACTGATTAAAGGAACTATTCAATCTGACGCCTGCATTTTTTTGCAGTGTCTGGGCCAACGCCTGTTCGGAAAGTATGAATGTACTTCAGGGATATCATTGTTAGTGTGCAGCTCATAGTTTGTGGGTTCATTTTCCACTTGACCATTGTGCTCTAGTGTTTTCCTGGTTTTGAAGTCAGCCTTTTCTGCCTCGGTGGGTTCTGGGTTGAGAAGCTCTTGTTTAACGCTATCTGTATCCGTCTTCTCCTGTTTGACTGTCTCACTGACCGTAATCATGGTCAGGATTAAAAGCACATATTTCTGATTCTGTTTTTTCCGTTTTGACAAGCTCATAGGAGGGAGAGGTGCACTTCAGTGGACCTGCACCCCAGGACTCAAATGTCCTGCACTCCATCTCCAACATCCTTATAAAAGAAAAATACAATCATTACAATCTTCAAGTGGGGATATGTGTAATATTCAGCACCTGTAAAATATAACTGATATCAACCAACACCACACTGTTGAGTATTTTGCCAACTAACAATGTAAACCACATGTATTCACCAGTCATCATATATATATATATATATATATATATATATATATATATATATATATATATATATATATATATATACACACACACACACACACAAGTCCGTGGGAGAATTTCTATTATTCTCTTTACCTTTTACAACACCTTTTGCTTTAGTAAAAAAAAAAAAAAAAAAAAAAAAAAAAAAAAAAATTATAGTTAAATAAATAACTCGCATTGTTTCACAGAGGTATGTTTGTTTCTACGATTTTGAACATGACGCACATATTGGGGAATTAATGTTTATCAGTAAACTCACCACGCGCGTGTTCTTGTTCTAGCCATTGGTCGTCAAAATTTTTTTGTTAAAAAGTTTTTTATGGGACAAAAGGTCTTCCTAAAGGAGGCGTTTTGGGGCTCAAACACCGAATTTCTGCCTTAAACCACATTTAAATTACAGGACTTTATTGATCTTAGTGGAATCATTTGTACACTAAAATAATTATCGTTTCAAGTTGGCATGATATATAAACGGACGTCTGCACCAGAAATCTTTTTTAAATGGTTCTTAAAAAAAATACTTATCCTCTAATCAGAAACAAACGTGATTGGTCCAACATCAACAGCGATGAGAAAGGTTACATGTAACATGTGACAATGAACGTAAACGTGCATCTACAGCAGCGGCCTGATTAATAATTTATACCTGAACAATTATACAGCTAAACTTTAATAGCTAATGAATTGAAAATACACAATGAACAGTTAAAATAAAATTATTATTATTTATACCCGTCGTACCCGACCAATGGAGTCAGTGTTGGCGCCACTAACTCCGCCCAGTTTAGCCCCATTGTTTTCGCTTATTGTATGCAAACACGTATGTGGATGTAACGCTATCTGCTGTTTCGGAGTTTAATGGAAATTAAAATATGTAAATAAATAAATAAAATAAAGAGGTTAACAAGATTACATATTAATTCAAAAACGTTTTTCACCCAAAATGTAATCATTTATTGACTCATTATTTGTTTGCATTTACAAATATTTGATTAATTTACATATCTGACTTTATCATTAAATCAACAATTAGATGTATGAAACGACATATTCACAAGACAAAAGTTTGGTATCAAGCTTTTTTATTGAAAAGATGACCAGGATTCTGTACAGCAGGCAAAGGGAGATGTCTAGGGCACAGCTCTCCTCAACCCTTCATCTCTCCTCTCTCTTTCCATCCTCCTGGGGAAAGGGGGGATGTAGGCGGGGGGGGAATTATGACAAAAAAATTAAATAAATTATGGAAGGAAAAAAAGAAGCCATGACACAGGAGAGAAAGAGAGGAAAGGAGCTAGGGAGGAAGAGGGAAGTATGTTTATCGGTGCCTCTGCCCCATACAGAGACACTGAGACCTGAGAGAATCACAGCCCCACTGGGCTTTAACAGCTTGACAGACACAGACCGCAATGTGGGGCGAGAGTCTGTCACCCATAAAGCATCTGCCCCTCACAACTGTGCAGCACAGGGAAGATGCTCAGACATCTTTCCTCCTCTCCTTCCTCTTGCGTCCCTCTCCCTCTCCAACCCTCCTCTTCCTCTCCTGGTCTGGCCCTCACTTGCTGGCCATGGTGTAGCAGCCATGTGGGTGCCACTGCATGTCACGGATACGCCTCACAGACTGGAACTGAGGGCAACGAGCACCATACTCGTTAAAGTGTCTGTATTCGCCCTTCTCCAGCAGGTACTGGCTGCCACGATATCCGGGGTACTGATAGCCCACCCAGCTGAGAAAACAAAACGTCTACTGGTTAGTCTGTGCACTCTTAATATTCACTAGTGTAAACTCATTCATATAGATAAACAGCCTTCAAAAACTAGACATTAAAGACCCCATGAAATTGCTTGACGAGCGCTGATTTCTGTCCTGTTTGGACATATTTCCGATCAAAACAAGGTTTGGGTGGCACGTGTTGAAGAGCTTGTCCATTTTTTAAATAGCTTATAGGCTTTAGTAACGTCACAACCATGAACCATGATTTGCAATTGATTACCCGTGATTTGCATGATTTGTCAGCTGCATATGGAATCAATATTTTTGGTCCATTGGAAAGGTTACCAATATTTTTGGTCCATTTTCCCAGAAGAGAAAGACTGTAAATTTTAAATGCTTTTATCTTCTTTTATCAACTTTTAGGAGTACACTAGTATACAGGTGGCTTTAAACTAGTAGACACGCACTAAAAGCCACAATACTCCAATTTTGTCCAATTTTATGGGGTCTTTTAAGCCCTTAATAAGCTCCTAACATTAACATTCATCAATACTGACAAGGTTTTGAGACAGCTATAAATGCTCATGTGATTGCCCAAGTAAAACAAATGAGTACATAATAAATGCTGAAACCTCAGGGCACACTTACGTTCCACAGCTGACCATGATGCTGCCAACTCTGTCGGTGAATCCGTAAGAGAACAGGCTGGGAACATCATCATCCATAATCTCCATCTTGCGGCCCTTGTACTCACCCACCTCATAAAGGCAGATCTTGTGCTTCTCAGGGTCCTATGAAGGGAATGAATGTGATGAATGCATTTTGTTAGCGAAACAAAGAATGATATTGTAGGTGTAAGAGCATTGTATGTATATTTGCGCACCATTCTGACGGGTCTGAAGGAAAGCAGGTAATCGTTCTTCTGGCAGTTGCTCCAAGAATCCCAACGAGGATACTCGCCCTTCTCCAGGATGTACATCTCTCCGCAGAAGTTCATCTGCTCAAAGCCAACAAATCTGCAGTGGGCAAATAAAGAGAGTGTGTGAGGGACTCAGACAAATCATTCTTTCTTAAGAATGTGTATATACATGCAAAGTGTATGGGGATGCTTACGGGCCACACTCCACACGTAGTGAGCGAACTCTATCCATGCCCATATCACAAACATTCATGCACTCAGCGTTAATCTCAATCATGCGTCCCTGGAAGTTCTCCTGGTCGAACACATACATCTAACAGAGAGAGAGAGAAAAACCTGTTAGTAGTACAATGTTAGATCAATGTCTAAGCATTTGACATCAGCATTTGTATGTTTATTTGAAGGTTTTACCTTATAGGACATCATGCCCATCTCTGACTTTTTGGTCTGGGCTGCCTTGCCGTCAGTCTGGGAGGCAGTCTTTTTTTCTCCACTGGAAGACATGATGCCTGGAGTAAAATAAAGAAACAGAAAAAAATCATATAACTGTCCGATTTCTCAGAAATGAAAGACTAACTGAGATGGAGAACAAAGAACAAGAAAATGGCAAGGGTGACCACTGTAATAAATATTTGTGATTCTAAAAACAAAGTTCACAGGGAGGAAGTAGGAAAAAAGTGGATTATATTTGTAATGGATGTGGGGCTTCTTTGGGGGAACGACAATAAATTGTAATGGACAAAAGGGGAATCTGAGGTGATTTATACTCTCTTGGCTGCTAAACTAAAGTTTTATGTACGTGTTTATGTGTATGTGTTATTTTGCTGCCTTACCTGTGTGTTCAGTGCGTGTGTGTCCGTACCCAGGGTTCACTCTGAGAGTATTTGCATTTGGCCATGCCTGCAGCTCTTATACCCTGGCGCTGAGTCTGTGAGGATTACATTGAAACAATGAAACGTGCCACTATCAGCATTTTCACAGAAAAGAAGCCCCACATCATCACCACAGAGTGAGAAATCTGTGTATGTATGTGTCAGAGACAGTAAGAGACAGAGAATAAAATAGAAAGAAAGAAGATTTTCAACAGAGTTCCAACTCAAAACAATTCACTACACAATTATATCCCACAGAAATTCTAAACTTCATACTTGGACTTTCAGTCTATAAGAAAACATAAGCAATATGGGGACAGTAGTCTGTGTTTTTGGGAGACTGAAATTGAACCAGCAACTTTTACTTTAGCTGATAATTATTTTATTGTCTATGATTTACCAATATTCTCCATTTCAGCACATTTTGGGTGTGTATTGATAAAGAAAATTCAATTTTCTGCTGATATAAATTTTCTAAATATATTAGGCATTCATTTTCTGTAAGTTTTGTTAGGAGGAATAGGGAAGAATGGATGAGTTTATTCATTTAAACTCATCCCCTTTTTCCTAACAAAACTTATAGAAGATGATTGTAGGGCGGGTTGATTCAAGCTGATTTGGGTTCAAACTGATGATAGATTGATATATATTGACCTGGGCAATTAACAGGCAGATATTTGGCCATTTTGAGAAAACTAGCATCGGCTAAGTTTGCTTGGCCAATTAACAGTCGTCATTCATGTGCTAGACCATTCCAAAGTTTACTAACTATCTTGTCAGTGAATAGAGAAGGTTTTCCATTTTAGGATGTTTGTTTTAACAATTTTAAGTAAATATAGTGTTCATTTACAGTAAGAAAATTTGTGTGTACCTTTGCTATCATTAAATTGTATTATATAGTCATTATTGGCATTATATTGGCCATCAGCCATCATGCTATGTTGATAAACATATTGATCGACCACTAGTTATAACAATAAGTTTAGTTTTTACAAAACTAAAAAAAACAGGTCTTTGGCTGAACTTGATTCAGTCATGGACAGTGGTTCCATGTGTTTGAAATTAGTTCCTTATCAATTCAGTCATGAATGCTGTGTCATAGCTGACGCTATGGGATTATCCCCGCCAGTGTAGTCAATCTCTGAAACTCTTTAAAATCTCGGCAATTTTAATTGGCAGATAGCGCTTTGTGCACTGCGTCCCTTGCACGCTTAGCAGGCGTATACAGAGGCGGTGCATAGCGCTATCTCCAGAATTTTCTCCTTCAGGGTGCCGATAATCTCTCTCGTACTCAGCACGGAAAATTTGATTTTCTTCTACTAAGAATTGCCGTCAAGATTTGCACCTCTCACAGCGGGTGGATCAGAGTTTTATTTTACCCACTGTGGTGCTCCAATGATATCGGATACTAACCAATTTTTCCTCCTGTGGACAGCAGGCGGACGAGACATCTTCGCCTCTTTCTCCGCATCACAGCGCTGAGATTATTCTACGGCCCCAACAGAAAGTATACTTTGGATTATTCATTAATTGGATTGTACTGGATAGTGTTATGTAGGTGTGTAAAATAAGTGCTACAGCCTGATTGTGTTTCTGTGTATCTGTATACTGTGCACAATCTAAAAGAGTCTTTTTAAAAATGGCATTTCATAAATGTTTTCCGCCATATGAATGGTATATCCCCTTATCCGATGGGCACGAGCGCTGTCCTCTGCCTGGGTCAGGCTCACGCAGAGGCTTGGTGGGTCAGACTGCGCACACTGCGAGCGCATGACACTCAAAACACTGCGCTCTTTCTGAGGGATGAGTCCAGTCCCTTCCCCTCCCAAAAATTTTCCTTCTGTGGCTCCTGAGAGACCATACGAGGGAGACGTGTATGGGTGGGATGAGCTGGATGAGTTTGAGGAGATTTTGCCGGCACAAGCCTCATGTGTCTCCTCGCCTCATCCGCAAGCATTTTTGCCTGTGGAAAAAACGTCCCGTTATCAGGGCTCCATTATGTTCGGCACTCACTCATTATGAGGACGATATGGTGTCAGAAGGTGAGCCTTGGACAAAGTCATTGGATGAGCTTGCCGGGACTTCTCTCTGAGGAGAGGAAGACTGCGCTAGAGTTTCTGAAAGCTGTGCCATTTCAGGTGCTCGCTCTGGCGGTTGAGAACCTCAAATTGGATTGCGCCTGAGCGTTCTCGGCTAGATGATCAATTCTATCCAGAGGTGTGGGACAGGGACAAAGCTGTGCTGCTAGATGCTCCAGTGTCTCAACAGGGCCTGTTCGGTAATGCCATTAGCGCTTTCACCGAAAGGTTTCAGGCGGCGCAAAAGCAGTCACAGGCCTTTAAGCACCTCCTGCCGAGGTGGGGGGGTCTCTGTAGCTCTGTAGGGGTCTCTTGCTCGCGCTCCTCCTCGGGTCAATGGTCCTACAAATTCAACGCACCCGCTACACTGCCACCACGGAAAATGGAGACAGAGCCCTCTGGTGAGGTCCCAACGCCCTGGCCCAAGTGCAAGATTGCAGTCCCGAGGCGCCCTCGTACCAGTGGCCAAACCGGAGCAGCGTTCCTTATGTTACTGGCATGAAGCGGGGACCAGAGCCCATGGATGTGTTTGTTCCGCCTGCCAAGAGGACCCAGATCATCCAGCTGAGTCCCCGCAAAGCTTCAGTCATTCTTCCGGATGGTTCCTGGGACCGACAATAAAATTGTGTTTATGTTTCCAATGTTGTTGGCTTCATGCCAAGAACCAATGAAGAATGCAAGCCCTGATGCAATTGTTCGGGGCACAAAAATATTCACAATAAAGAGCTCTTTTTCAATCCATGCATCAGTACAATACACACATCGAGAGAGGCTCCTGTGTCATCTGGCCCATTACGTGGACACATGGCACCATTTTCTGGACATTTCTAGTTGGATGCTAAGGACAATAGAACAAGGGTATGTGTTACAGTTCACAAGGCAGCCTCCTCGCTTCAGTGGCATTAATTCTTCCACCGTAATGGTGCGGGACTCGCCGATTCTCCACTCAGAGATGTCAAATTTTCTCGCAAAAGACGCGATAGAGATGGTATCAGCAGACGATGCCCACAGCGGTTTCTACAGCCGCTATTTTCTAGTCACCAAAAAGGACAGAGGATTGCGGCTCATTTTGGATCTGAGACGCCAGAATGGAGCACTCGCAAGGTTTCTGTTCAAAATGATTACTCAGGAACAAATTCTGTCTCAAGTTCGTCCTATGGACTTGTTTGTATCGATCGACCTGAAAAACAATTACTTTCACATACACATAGCCCCTCATCACAGGCCATTCATGAGATTCGCCTTTGAGGGGACTGCTTACCAGTTCAAAGTCCTGCCTTTTGGCTTATCCCTGGCTCCTTGCACATTCACAAAATGTGTCGATGTGGCGCTCACTCCGCTGAGGCTGAGCGCTGTTCGTGTTATGAATTACCTCAACAACTGGTTGCTCTTAGCACATCAAAAGAATAAACTTGTAAACACAGAGACAAGTTACTTGCACATTTGGAGCGTTTGGGACTGAAAGTCAACTGGTCAAAGAGCATGTTAACGCCCAGCCGTCAGATTTCATTCCTGGGCATGAATCTCAACTCAGTATCTATGACGGCGTGCCTGTCGGAAGAACACATTCATTCCAGTGTTTGAACATTTTCAAGCTGGGAAAAATGTTTCCAAACAGCTGTCCAGGGGTTTCATGTTCTGATCAGAACCAAAAACACGGCGGTTGTGGCTTACATAAATCGCCAAGGGGGAGTTCGATCACGACCATTGATGAACCTGGTGCACCAGCTTCTCCTCTGGTGCAAGGAACATCTCCTATTGATACGTGCGATGCACATTCCAGGTCACCTTGAACGTGGGTGCAGATTTGCTCTCATGACAGGGTGTTATAAAATGAGAATAGGGAGTTCGTCTTCAGACAGTTCTGATGATATGGGAAGCCGAAATATCTATCTGCATCACCGGAGACAACACACTGTCGCCTGTGGTACGCCCTGACTCATGCCCCGCTGGGCCTGGATGCTCTAGCACACAATTGGCCAGTGGGACGCAAGTATGCATTCCCTCCTGTCCATTTACTTCACCAAGTACTGTGCAAAATTTGGGAGGACAAGTAAGCGGTACTGTTGGTTGCACCGGAATGGCCCAGCCGCCCATGGTTCCCAGAATTAATAGAACTCTTGAATGACAACCCCCCCAACCCCTGTGGAGGATTCCACTGAGCAGGGACCTGCTCACACAGACGGGGGGCACGATTTGGCATCCACACCCAGAATTGTGGAAACTTCATGTGTGGCCACTGAACGGTGCCCGACTAATGCGCAGGGGCTCTTGCAACCAGTGCTCGACACCATATTAAAAGCCAGAGCCCCTTTAATAAGACGTTTATACACATTGAAATGGCAAGTGTTCACGGATTGGTGTCCCTCTCGGCACGAGGACCCTGTACAATGCACCGTACAGCCTATGCTTCACTTTCTACAAGAACGTTTAGATGCGGGTCTCACCCCATCTACGCTCAGTGTATGTCGCTGCCATAGCAACCAGACATATCCCAATGGGCGGTCTATCAATAGGCAGACACCCTTTGATTGTGAAATAATTATGTTGCGTGAGGCGGTTGAGACCATCTCGCCCCACCACCGTGCCAGTTTGGGACTTGGCGCTTGTGTTAAAAGCACTCACAGGCCCGCCATTTGAGCTAATGGATTCAGTGAGTTTACAGGTTGTAACACATCAATGGAAAGGAGGAGGCGAGAACCGGCTTGACAATATAAATAATATTTAATGATTAACTAAAACAAAAGCACAAACACACACACAGGTGTCGGACAGCTGTCCGCAACTCTCTCTCTGTCACACTGCCGTCTCCAGTCGGCTCTTATCCCTCTCGGGCTGATCAGCCTGATTAGGGACCGGGTGTGTAGAATCACGACCCGGCCCCGCCCTCCACCCTTCCACACAGGTACTCTCATTAAAGACTGCGCTGCTTCTCACTTTGACTTCAGTAAAACGTGTCGGGGAACTTCAAGCGCTGTCGGTCAATGACCCCTGCTTAGAGTTTGGACCAGGCTTATCAAAAGCCGTTCTTAAACCCAGGAAAGGCTACGTGCTGAAAGTTTTGACCACTCCCTTCAGGGTGCAGGTTATTACCTTTCAGGCTTTCTCCCACTCTGTTCACTTCGGACGAAGTGGAGAGTCTACACACACTGTGTCCTGTAAGAGCACTGCGTGCATATATCGATCGCACGAGGCAAATGCCCCTTTCGGATCAGCTCTTTTTTTCTGCGTCACAGGTCACTTTAAAGGGTTGGCTGTCTCCAAACAAAGGCTTTCACATTAGATAGTGGATGCTATTGCGCTCACATATGACTCGCAAGACATACAGTGCCCTATTGGAGTAATAGCTCACTCCACTAGAGGCAAGACATCTTCATGGGCATTGTCTAATGGTGTTTCCCTTGAAGACAGCTGCCTAGCTGCAGGTTGGGCTTCCCCTAGCACTTTCGCCAGGTTTTACATCCTGGAAGTCTTCTCTCTCTCTTCCCAGGTGCTTACTGTGAAGGAGAGTTAAAGTATGTATCCTGCTGCTTACTACCAGCTTATTTATACATGGTCATCCCATAATAACCCACAGTTAATGGTCACTTATATAAGTTTTCACAACCCATTTGGTTAGTCCCTTTTTATACTTATTCACACATGGTAGTGATTTAATTAATCTTCCTGATCCGGCTGGCATCATCGCCATGTATATCCATCCATTCATCATTGTACTTCTCCCTTCTTATTGCGATGCAAAGACGAGACTCTGTTGGTGCTTTTTGCTACCCCATTGGATAGTAGACATTGTTATTTGTGTGAATCAGTGGCACGGCATGATGGTATACATTCCCCATTGTGTCAGCTATGACGCAGCATTCATAACTGAATTGATAGGGAACGATAAGGTTACGACTGTAACCATGGTTCCCTGAAATGAGGGAATGAATGAAACTCTTTAAAATCTCACCAATTTTAATTGGCAGATAGTGCTGTGCTCCGTGTGAGGGAGGCGGAGCACAAAGCGCTATCTGCCAATTAAAATTGGCGAGATTTTAAGGAGTTTCAGAGATTGGCCATACCTGCGGGTATAACCCTATAGTGTCAACTATGACACAGCATTCATTCCCTGATTTTAGGGAACCATGGTTACAGTTGTAACCTTATTGTTTTCTTAACTTAAAATGACTATGTACTATAATCTCAACATAAACACTTTGTGTTGAAAGAACCTAGTTGAACTGGGTAAACCCAACAAAATTTGACGTGTAAATGTAACAAAACAAAAAATCTTGTTTATTTCTTTATGTACTAACTAGTCAAAGTAAATGTTATCATGTTAAATTAATGCTGGTTGGAAGCACTACTGAATGTAGTGTAGTAATTATGCTATAGTTAGCGCAACATTTGCTCAACAAAGCAAGCGATCAATGTCATATGTGACATTAACCTGTCCTCATCGTTAGTTCAATATTCACTCTTCACCACAATGGAAAGCCCCAAAACTCCAACATAACAACCTTAAAAATGAACAAGTATCCCCTTTATATTCATCTTGCTCAAAAACACATAAAATAATACTTAATTTTAACATTTACTCTCTCTATTGAGTCCCATGCAAAGCATAATGGGAAATGGAAATCCCTTGCCCAGTTTCATCAATGCTACATTAACACCACAAAAAGTATTCACGTAGTCCCAACTCAAATGGATTAAGTAAACTTCCATTTTACAAATTTAAATAGATGAAATGCAATTAAAATGTTATAGATTTGTGTTGCTTTAGTTAATTTTTATTAAGTTTGAACAAGCAGCAAAACTATTGTGTGTGTGTGTGTGTGTGTGTGTGTGTGTGTGCCTTTATTTATTGATAAACTGTATTCAATGATGTGGGTATCCTTGCAAAAATGGTAACTCGCTGGCATGAAATAATGGGTGAACTTTCATCACCACAGCAGCACAGATACCTTATTTCATACCCGCACTCAGTTGGAGCAAGTTCGTCCAACTAATCCCAGTATTTTGGGCTCATTGTGCCCTGTGCGCAGTAGTGCTGATCTGCACGATCATACTGGGGCCAAACCTTTTGTGTGCTCTCTTTTCGCCCAAAACACTTTGCACTTGCCAGTGAATGGGCTCGCGACCTCCATGTGTATAGTATGTGCTGAGCTGGCGACCCTGTGGTCTGTCCCACAGAGGGGATGCGCCTCGCGTGCACTCCACGCGCGCCGCGCTCACTGTGGCGAGCGCGCGCACGCGGCGGTCGGTATAAAACCGAAGCGCCAGGTTCTCTCAAAACTCCACGCGAAACCCTCCATAAGGCGCGTGCCACTCCCGAGCTCAGCGCAAGTCAGTGACTAAAACGGTAAGATGCTAAATTACATCTCAGGCGCTCTGAGGGAGATTATGGCACACATGATGACATTAACGGGTTCTACTTCAATACCAAATTTTTAAGTATGGCCACATTATTCGAATTATTCATGGTCAGAATTATGCAGTTTTTATACATAAATGTTGTTTTGAATTAGTTTTGGTTAATGTAACACTTTTATTTAAATCATATTTTAGATATTACTGTAATAACCAACTAATAGGCTATAATCATTAATCTAACATTTTATTAAAAGACCATCAGTACATGTTATTTTCATATTACTTTGTAATATGTCAACGATTAAGAATTTGAGTTCGAGTATTATTATTATTATTTACTAAAAATACATGAATTGTAACATCCCTTGCATTGTCCAACAGTCTTTCTGTTTTTATTTTTTCTAGATATAAAGATGTATAGGTTCACTCGATCCGCCATGATGCAGCCCATGATCAGTTCTGGTATGGGAATGGCTCCTTTCTTCAAGGTAAACTATATAGGCCTATATGTTTTTCAATCAATATACTGTAACTACTTCACACAGGGCCGTGGGAAGATGATTTATGTTGGGGGTGCTGTAGTGGGAGGTGCATTTTTGCGTGTACATGTAAAAAACAACAACAACAACAAGAACCCCCCTTTTTAGTCATTTAACTATGGCTAAAATTATTAGTTTAGATTAGTTTTCATTACATTGTACAGCGGACATCTCTTATCATCAATTCGCACGGGATTAAGTGATTTCTATATGATCTGATCTATGAGGAAATACATTTAGCTATACTGATTAATTATGGAGAAAATATTAAACATGTGCATAATGATTGTTAGAAGAAATGTATTGGAATATTTGACAAATCACAACAGATTGCAATGCTCTATTACTATCTTGAATTATAAAAAATGAACAATAGGCCTACATTCAAGTTCTGTAATTTTATTTGTAGCCTACTTCTGGAAAATATATCCCAAAATGCGAGGCTACACTTTTCCTTTCCAAAAGAAAATATGATCCTTTCTTTCACTTTAAATAGTTAACGCTGGCTGTTGCGTATATAGGTTGATGCATGTTTTTCTTAAGTGTTTATTTGGGGATGTGAAGCACGTCTTTTCATTTTCTGGTGTCTTTGACCAATGACTTTAGACACAGAGAACTTCAGAAACAAACAACAATAGTTAAAGTGCTCACAGACAGCACAGGTTCACTGTTATAGAAGATACATACACTGTCATCTTTATTGTCATGCGCGTTCCTGGAGAAAGTCAGGAAAAAATACTGATATGCTCGTTTTGGACGGGATTAAAATCAATTAGAACTCTGGCAATCATTGCATTACCCCACATAAAACGAATCCCATCCATATAGTGGTTTATGACATCACATGGCACGTTGATACAGGGTTGCAATTTTACTGATGGTTTGTCAGAGGATGTATACTAGGATGGGGACCTTTTTTTTTTTTTTTGCTATTTGATTACCTTGACCTGTGCTATTATCATCTCTCCCTCCCTGGTTTTTGGCTTCAAGCACATGAGTAAACTTTTCTTATGGGCTGACAGACAGCAGCAGAGGTGGAGGGGGTGATAATTAAGGGGGAAAGTTCAGCACAGCAGATTACATGCATAACGTCACCTTGTAATATAACATAGTCTATTACTGTATCAATGACTGTTAATGAACGAGTGCAGTTGTTATACTTTTCTGAGATTTATTCTTGACCGTACAACAGGTAAGAGGCAACACGAAGTTAACGAACAATTCTTTCTCAAAATCTTTCCCTCACATCTCTCTCACACACCCCTGCGCGCCGTGCACGTGCACACACAACAAACCCCCCAGAAGGGTGGCTTTCCCATTATCATCCAACACGAAAGCACAATCGAACTTAGTGCATTATATTATCAGTGCATTCAGAACACTCACACATAATCTTTAAACACACTATAATATCAATCAAATGTATGCCAGTCTTGTAACTACCAGGTCCCTTTGCGCACGGCAGACAAGAACATATCCACATTTTAGGTCCAAAAGCCCAAACTACACAGCACACAAGAACATAGCTGATTAAATTTTTGCAGGAAGAGTATAGCCTATCAGTGTAATGTTAAAAGGTACTGACAACTGTTAAAATTAAATTGCTCAGCAGCATTATAGCTTATAATAAACCAAAAGCGTTACCATGAGATGCGTGGCTAGGTGCTCCAATAGTTAAGATAGTCCAAAAGTGGCTTGGCGTTCAGGGGTTGTTGAGATGAAGGCCCTCTTGATTTATAAATAATTATGACACTATTCAGTGTTGTAAATTATTTCTCAAGACTTCCTCAAGCATACAGTTTTTAGAAAAACATATCCAAAATGTTTTAATGTGTTTATAAAAAAAGAGAAAAGAACAACCATCATCTCGACACCAGGGGGTACTTCCCACGGCCTTGACTACACATGTCATTTAAGACATACAAACACATACACACTTAACCTTTGTGCCCCTGGTGTCCTAGGTGACTGTGTTTGAGCAGGAACACTTCCAGGGAAAATGTCAGGAGTTCACCTCAGAATGCTGCAACATCCAGGAATGTGGTTTCGACAACATCCGTTCTATTCGCGTGGAGAGTGGCGCGTGAGTTAACAGTGTGTGTTACACACAATATATGTACAGGGTCTTTTTGTCCAACATTGTGTGTCTGTGTGGTTTAACTGGATGTTCTCTCTTTCCGTAGCTGGGTGGGTTATGAGCACCATGACTTCCAGGGACAGCAGTTCATCCTTGAGAGAGGAGAGTATCCTCACTGGGATGCCTACAGTGGAAACCTGTCCTACCATGTGGAGAGACTCATGTCTTTCAGACCTATCTACTGTGCTGTGAGTGTTCTCCCTTCCTTTGTGTTCAAAGAATCTTACATTTGGTTGTATATATTATATAGCATGAATACAGGTACACTGTCAGGAAAAAATAATTGGATAATACTATTCTGATGCTAGTGAAACTTTGTAATGCAGGACTTGAAGATGAATCGCTTATGATGTATTATTCCTCTTTTGTAAGTCGCTTTAGATAAAAGTGTCTGCCAAATGAATAAATGTAAATGTAAATGTAAAATGGCATAAATTGTTGCACCCTCAAAGGTACACTCATTGTACCCTCAGTGTAAGCCCAGACATGTTAATTTAACGTAAAAATGTTATGGATACTGGTTGCCCTAAAAAAGTTACGTTTTCTGAGGTAAAGAATTTGCATTGATTCAATTTAACTTAGCTTTGTTATCTTTCTGCTTTGACTCAAGTTACATTTATATATAACTTTTTATTACAGATCAAACAGTTGACAAAACTGTTTAAGGAATGTGGATTTGATCTGTTTAGTTCAAATATCTAGATATAATTAATGAAATGCATTTGTTATACTTTTTGTGAAGTACACAGTATAACCTTTACCACTTAATGTATAAGCATCTTGCAGAGTTAACACATCAAGTGAAGGTCAGTTAGGGAGGCACATAGACCTCAACACTTAAAACACAAACCTCAGTAATGGTGACAATCAACAAACATCAAGTAAAAAGATGAGCTCTGAACATAATCACACAACTATTAACTAACAGTCATGACAAAAAACAACAACAACAGCACAGATAAAATCTGCAAACAGCAAACAATAAGTCTTTAACACCAACACTAACCATACAAATATATTCATATCGCAATGCATGCTGGGAGCTGGCAATTCAGCAACAATATTCAATATTAAATAGTTTGTTCAGACAACTTTGTTAAGTTAGTTGAGACAACATTTAGTGTGATATTGTTTGTCTAGCATGTGTTTAGATTCAAAGTAATTTACATTTCTTAGTATTAAAAATCTTGCGATAAATTATGTGAAATTTCCTAGCACCAAATGTAGTTGATTCAACATATGTTATTGAGTTGAGGTGGCAAATACACTTGTTGATTCAACGTAAGTATACAAATAGATACAATGACAACTTAACATGTTAAATTGACTTTAAAGTTTTAAGTTGTGTCAACTTAAAAAAAAAACACTTTCATATAATATAAAAAAACCTGTCTAAAACAAGCTCAGATAAATTGAGTAAACTAAAAAAATTCCAGTAGAATATAGAAATCATGAAAATCACCCACCTTACTCAAAACACTTAAGTAATGGATACGTTTATGTTTATTGTACTCAATTTATTTGGGTTAAAACAACATCAGGGATAACAGTGATCTTTACATCTTAAGGTTCTAATGCAGGGGTTCTCAATGGGGGTGTTACCGCCACCCAGGGTGCATTCAAAGGATGCCAGGGGGCGCTGAGAACAAATTAGTAGAGAGGGCGGCGTTAGGTTACAAATGGGAGGCGTTTATCAGTTATAATAATCAAATCTATTGTCAAGTTCCTCTTTGCATTAAAACGTTTATCTAGACTTTGAGTATATCAGTTGGTTCTAAATTATATGGGTTGGTATGCATTTGTACCGCGGTTCATCTTATTTTGAAGTCTAGCGATGCATCTGAAGTATCTGGTTTAGCAGCGTCAAATACACAGGCAGAGGCACAACCACAGCTAATGCACCTGTATGGCTCTGTAGATGGATATGTCACAATGGACAGAGCAGCTCGAGCGCAAAGCTCTTAAAGCTCGAGCTCTTAAACTCGCAGCTCTGTAAGAATCAGTGAGAAGGGGGTGGCTGGGATAAGGGAATGAAGTAGGGGGGCGTTCGTTGAGAACCACTGTTCTAATATGTACAAATTAGTGACAGATAAGACATTTAAGGTACTAATATGAACCCTTTAGGAACAGATAAGTTACAAATACATAATGACTGACATGTAAAGGGTACAGTGGATGTACCATTGAGGGTACTGCACCAGTGGCAAGCTGTTGTACCCCTAAAGGTGTTGAACCCTAATTTTGCAAATTGTTTCTGACAATGTAAGGTGGACGCTTTCTTAAAATTTGTCTTTGGCATTGTTTTAAAACAGTGTTTCTAAACCAGGGGGCCTCAACAATTTTCTCAGCAGAATGACTTAAAATGATATAAAGTTAGTTTATAATAATTGAACTTAAAAAACAACAACTTAAAATCGAGGTGAACAGCATGTAAACTGACATCATATTTCTTATTTTAATTCAACAACTCCAACAACTTTTGTTGTTATTAACGAACATACAGCTCTTGAAACTTCTGGAATCACAAAAATTCATCATGATTAATTATTTTAATCTATTGACTGCTAGTTTCTGTTAATATAAAAGTTTGAAAACAAGCAGCTTTATTGTCATTACAGTAGAAGTACCTGAGGAAATATCTTTCTCCATTGGGGACTGAAAACTGTAAAAATGTGGTAACAAATGGCTTAGCCTCTCACACAATACCAGCTAAAGATCTCCACTACAGTATACAGAGGAAAAAGAAAGAAATATTCAATACAAAAACTTAAGTGTCCCACTTTAACTGTATTCACACTTATCAGTTCATATCACTATGTATTTGCAGATATGTGTGGTGAAACTCTCTTTCTCTCTACTCAGTCTCACCAGAGCAGTCGCATGATCATTTTCGAGAAGGAGAACTTTTTGGGTCGCAGTACGGAGCTGTGTGATGACTACCCCTCTCTGCAGGGCATGGGATGGTGTGGCCCTGAAGTGGGCTCCATGCATGTGCAGTGTGGCGCGTGAGTCTCCCTCTTTCTTTCAATGTTTATTTCCTTTCATCTCTGAATCTCAAACTCACCTGACCATCTGTCCATATATCTCTGTGTGTAGTTTTGTGTGTTACGAGTTCCCAGGATACAGGGGCAGGCAGTACATTATGGAGTGTGAGAGGCACAGCGGAGACTACCAGCACTGGAGGAACTGGGGTTCCCACAGCCAGACCCCTCAGATCCAGTCCATCCGCAGAATCCAGCACTAAGAGCTCAGCCTTACCAGGGGACAATACACCAATCACCCTGCTGCCCGACAAACACACACTTACACTGTTTTTCCTGATGAGTGTCTTTTAATATTGCTAGGAACACAACATTAAATACATACCATCACAAGGGTGCCAAACACAGTTACTGACAATGTCTGATGCTAAACAACACTATCTTGAGGTGCTCCATGCAACCAATGCAAATCAAACAAAGATAGGCCATATCCCTGGAGGGGGAATTGGCTGAGAGAAGCTCAGGTGTAATGTGTAGGAGGAGGATAAAAACCATCAACAAATAAATGCTTAATAAATAAACGTGTGTTCACTTCAGTGCTCTGTGCAATTATTGTGTGCATGTGTGAAGATATGAGCTACACAAAATATACATTTCCAATTCACTATAACACTAACATTATGTTTTCAGATGAACACTAGATATTAGTAGTGGATCCCATATAAATGCAATGACAGATACTATCTGAAACTGGAAAGTTTAGGAAATGTATTACTTTAAATTCATGTTTTTATAATAGTAACAAATCAATGCTAATTTGTCTAATTAAGACACATCTGATTAGTTCTTCATATATATTTATATTAAAATCTTTTTGCTTTATAAAGTTTAAGTAGTTGCACGGTAAACGTGATATCGATGAATGGGAGTAAATGGGAGACCACGCCAAATATAATTTTTGCTTACCCATTTTCTCCAACATCAAAAGAAAAACGCCACTATTACGTTTCCACAACTTTTCAAATGAAGAAAAATGTATGAGCA
This sequence comes from Myxocyprinus asiaticus, assembly GCF_019703515.2. Taxonomy (NCBI): domain Eukaryota; kingdom Metazoa; phylum Chordata; class Actinopteri; order Cypriniformes; family Catostomidae; genus Myxocyprinus; species Myxocyprinus asiaticus. The sequence goes on from NC_059365.1 coordinate 31,299,721, forward strand.
ATGGATTACGACAGAAGAAAGAAGATGGCTGTAAATGTATGTCACTCTCTCAGCAGCTGTGTTAGAAACCTCATCGCATCTGTGGTAACTTGTTTTTTTAAAACTAATTCCAGGGAAATATAATACAAAGTAAAATGTTATAAATTTACACTAAATAATAAAAAAAATTGCAAATATAAAAAGTTAGATTCATGCTGCTACACTCTGGTCACTATGCCACTCTGGACTATGGTCCTAATAAAGTTCCAGACATGGTCTTCAGCTGTTGTAGCCCATCCACCTCAAGGTTCATCGTGTTGTGCATTCTGAGATGCTATTTTACTCACTACAATTGTACAGAGTGGTTATCTGAGTTACCGTAGCCTTTCTGTCAGTTCAAACCAGTCTGGCCATTCTCTGTTGACCTCTCTCATCAACAAGGCATTTCTGTCCACAGAACTGCCGCTCACTGGATGTTTTTTGTTTTTGGCACAATTCTGAGTAAACTCTAGAGACTGTTGTGCGTGAAAATCCCAGGAGATCAGCAGTTACAGAAATACTCAAACCAGCCCGCCTGACACCAACAATCATGCCACAGTCGAAGTCACTGAAATCACATTTTTTTCCCCATTCTGATGGTTAAATTTAATTCAACATTAAATGAAGCTCCTGACCCGTATCTGCCTGACTTTATGCATTGCACTGCTGACAAATGATTGGCTGATTAGATAATCGCATGAATAAGTAGGTGTACAGGAGTTCCTAATAAAGTGCTCAGTGAGTGTAAATAAAGTGGAAACGGATCATCACAGTCTGTGAAAATGGTCCATGACATTTGAGAGCTGCAGCGGAGGGGAGGTTTTTAGTTAATAACGACGTAAAATTTTAGTCTGTTCCTCACACAACACTTTCATATAGCTTCAGAAGAGTTGGAATATAGCATGCAAATCCTACAGTACTTTTATAGTACATCATACTCTCATGGTCATTATGGTTGTTATATTTGAAGCTTGACAGACGTGGTCACTATAAACTGTTACTGAATGGAAACAAGCTGTGAATTCTCTTTGGTATTCCATAGAAAAACAAATAACAACATATGGGTTTGGAACAGAGTCAGAAATTAACTTTTATATTATGGGGCAATATTTGCCCCCTCGATCTGAATTTTAAGGGCATTTTTTTATTTTTTATTTTATGAGGCCATTTTAAAAATCACTGTGTCACCCTTTTATGTAAAATACTTAAATGTAATCAATTTATTCATATATTAGTTGCTTTACACTTGATCACTGAACAACAAAAACCTTTAACACTTTTTAGTCAGTGTTTATGAGTGAATGAGGCATACAGAAATGTATATTTTATATTTTGTGTGAGAGAGAGAGAGTGTGTGTGTGTGCGATAATAAGTTCGGACATATATTTGAAATAAAAATTACAGCCAAAACGTTTTCCTCTTCTAAATGAATGTGCTGGACTAGTGCCCATTTGTTTGAACGCTGTTTGAAACATCACGAGATTTCGGCAATCCAATTTTGAAACCTGGGAAAGACCCATCAGACCTCTCAAACTATAGACCAATAGCACTTACATCACAATTAGGGAAAACTATGGAGAGAATGGTAACTGAGAGAATAACATATTTTCTAGAAAATAGAGACCTTTTTTCTACTTTTCAAAGTAGTTTTCGCAAAGGAAGAAATACAATGGACCCATTTCCTAAACCTAGAGTCCGAAATTAGGAAAGCCCAAACAAATAAGGAATTAGTGGTAGCAGTATTTTTCGATGTAGAAAAAGCATACGATATGTTGTGGAAGGAAGGAAATGCTTATCAAATTAAGTAAGTTAGGTGTGGGCGGCAGGTTATATAACTGGGTGCTGGACTTCCTATTTGGCAGGACAATAGAGGTTAGGGTAGGTACAGAATACTCAAAAGTATATCAAGTAGAGAAAGGAACCCCACAGGGCAGTGTTTGCAGTCCAGTGCTATTTAACATCATGATTAATGATATTTTTGAGCAAGTTGATAAAGATATAGGGAAATCGCTGTATGCAGATGATGGTGCTTTATGGATAATGGGGCGGAATCTAAAATATATAGAGAAGTAAATGCATGCTGCAATTGAGATGGTGGAACAGTGGGCAGATAAATGGGCTTTTAAGTTATCTATTGCAAAGATGCAAGTGATATGTTTTTCTAGACGCCACAAGGCAGTATCGTTTAAATTATATGGCCAAACACTTGAACAGGTCAATGTGATCAGATTTCTCGGGGTATTGTTAGATGAAAAGCTGACCTGTAAGCACCACATTGATAAAGTAAAGGACAAGTGTAAAAAGGTCAACAATCTATTAAGGTGCCTGTCAGGACAAGTCTGGGGAGCAACCAGAGCATCATTGTTGAATATATACCAGGCCCTTGTGAGATTGGACTATGGGTGTACAGCCTATATGTCAGCAGCAGAAAGTCACCTTAATAAGCTGGATGTGGAGCAGGTACAAGGACTAAGAATATGCAGTGGAGCATTTAAAACATCTCCAGTAGCTGCTATACAAGTTGAAACGGAGGAAATGCCATTACGGATAAGAAGAGTGAAACTTATGCTGGCATACTGGATTAATCTGAAGGGGCATAACCTACCAAGAACATCCTGGAGGACTGTTGGGAGCACAGTAAAACTGTGGATGGATAGGAAATATAAAAGCAGAAAATGAAGATTTGTGTAACATACAATACAGTCCAACAGTTCCATCTTCAGTTATTCCCCATGGTTATTTGTGATGCCATCAATAAATTTAAATATACAGCAACAACTGAGGAATAAATCCAAACAGGTACCTGCTGGGAGGGTAGCACAAAATTACATTGAACACTTTGTAGATAAGCTGATATTATTTACAGATGGCTCAAAAGACCCAGAGACTGGACATACAGGAGTGGCAGTTTTCATCCCACAGTATGAGGTTGCAATTAAGGAAAGAACTGCAGATCATCTATCAGTATATGCTGTTGAGCTTGTAGCTATTTTAATAGCTTTGCATTTGTTAGAAGAAAACAACATTAATAATGCTCTAATTGCATCTGATAGTTGGGAGCACTCACAAGCATTAGATCTGTGAAATCATGCAGACAAGACCTTCTATTTGAAATTCATCATTTAATATACAAACTACACAATAAGGGTCTGACGGTTTGCTTTGCTTGGGTTCCTGCTCATATAGGAGTAGAAGGAAATGAGGTTGTTGAAAAACTGGCCAAGCAATCACTCAAATTGCAAACAGTAAACAAGAACATTCCACTGTGTAAAGTTGAGGGCAAAACAATTATAAAGAGTCAAGTGGGGAAAATATGGCAAAAGTACTGGGACATAAACGATACAGGCAGACTCATATTGGTTTGGGAAGGAGGCTGGGCAGGAACCGAAAGGAAGAGGCAGTCATTACCTGTCTCAGGATTAGACATACACTTAATCAGATACTTCATAAAATAGGTAAACACCCAAATGATAGGTGTGCACACTGTGGTCACCCTGATTCTGTTCAGCATGTGCTGCTGGAATGTAGGTGATATGAGGAGGAAAGGAAAGAACTAATATCAGTATTAATGAAAGCTAAGCTAAATGTCATTATAGGAAACCTCCTGGGAGAGGCATCATGGGGAATATACAGTCACCTAATTGAGTATCTGAAGGAAACAGGGCTAATAGAAAGAATTTAGGCCTTTTTTCCCCACCCCCAGTCCGGTAGGTGGCGGTAATGCACCTGCAAGCTGGTTTGCCAACCGTCAATCAAACCAAAAGATAAAGAAGAAGATTCCGACAATCCAGAGAGGTCGCGAGATCTCGGCTCAGCTGACCAACCTCTTATTCTAGAGAAGAACGCGTGCGCAACCGAGCTGTGGGGGAAAAGCCAATTTTACCTTCACAAAACGGCCAACCAACAATAAATTACTGGTATTGTAATATCCCCATATCATACTGGTAGCTTTGTAAATATACGCAAAAGTTGGAGGTGTTTCAGGGCTGTATTTAGGGGCTGTGTGAAGAGTTAGCTTGTCGGCTACATGTTAGCTCCGCAGGGTAATGACGAGTCTTCTAGATTTTTCCATCACATTTCACCTGAATTATAATTAAATAATGGACTAATTCAATGCTATATATACTTAAGTATTTAAATAGCCCCTGACGACGTTTGTCCAGTGCTCAATATCCACAAATCTGTAATTGTAGCAGACTGATTTTTCATGCAATATTTGTCAGCAATTACAATGACAAGTGTAATTTGCTGCTTTAGATGGACATTTAATTATTGCTTGTTGCAGTGTGGTGGTGGGCCTCAGTGGTAATCAATACAATTAAATTGTCAAGAAATTGGTGAAAGAAAACTTCCTCTTAATAAGCATTATTAATAAGCATTGAGCCAGTAGTGTTAAATATTCATTGTGCCTGTGTCTTCACCCACCCTCTGCACCTGGCAAACTACACAAGAGTTCCTGCTTAACAAGTGTTTCAGGGTTTAGAAATATTAACTAATTAAAGTAGCTTTGTCTGTTTCTTAACCTCAGAGTTAATAAGCAACCTGGGTGTTTTAGCTGAAGTTTTCTTCCAGGAAGCACAGCTAATATGTTTTTTTTTTTTTTTTTTTTCCTCTCTCGAGAAGCTGAAACTTCAATATTTGAAAGATGGCAGACACAGAGCAAAGGAGTCCACCTTCGCCCCCTCAGGCTGGGCCTGCGGTGAGTACAATTATTTGTTAGGTTTAATTTTCTAAATCATGTTTCATTTTATAATTATGACAAGTAGGGATGCACCGATATGAACATTTTTGGCCGATACTGATTTTAACAACAACTTATAGGCAGATACTGCTATTTTGCCACGTACCTTATTTTGTGATCAGATCACTGTTTTACTTAGGCGTTATGCTTTTAAAATGTGCAAATAGGTACAAAAGCTTTTTTTTAATGACAATAAATAATATCCATTGAACATTGGATCTGTTGAACACATGATGGGCCAATTTTTTTAAAGAGACAATAAAAGATGAATAGAAGAAAAATCTTTTTTTTTTAATTAACTATGATAACACGATGATTGATATAAAAAAGGTATTTTGTACATCTAAAATGTTTTTGCACTTCTGTTTGTGTTGTTCAAAACAACAGAACTCGCATTTTACATGTGTACTGTTTCATAGAACATTACAAATTCATATTATGCTTATGTTGGTAATTCCATGGAAATGTCAACCACATTATGGAAAAATAAAGTTTCAACCAATGGAACAAAACCCCTTTTAATAAATTCTGTATTATAATGGTATAATGGAAAATGCCATCCAGACCACTAGAGGGCGCCGCTTGCTCACACAGTGCTGATTGAAGCGCTGAATGCAGAAGCGCTGCCTTTTAAGATTTAGTAATCGTGCAAGGCCATATTGCAATTTCAGTCTTAATTCAATCACTAGTGCAGCATTAATGGATGATATACCAATGTCTGAGAAGTCAAAAATCTGCTGATTTCAAAGCATTTTAGATGGTTTCCTCATTGTGTAGCCTTTAGGTAAGTGCTGCTTTCACAACTGTCACGTCTGTAATGCTTTTTTTTTTAGCATTAATGTGAGAACTAGAAAGAATAAAAATGAAATATTCCATGTTCTTAGGAGTGCCAACCCTTCTACATATTGCAGCTATTATCACACTGCCTGGCCAAACAAAAGTTGCCGTTTGGATTTAAATAAACAGATACTAAAGAGCCTATGACTGGATCTTTACTGCAGTGATTAATATGTTTCAGCTGGCAACAATTCTTTTAACCCTAACTGATGCAGTGTGTAGCTTCTCATTTCTTAAACAACCATGTCAGATAACGTATACCGTGGTCATGGAAAAGATGTTACTGTGTTTCCGAAGGGGCAAATTATTGGCCTCCATCAAGCAAAGAAAACAACTAAGGAGATTGCTGAAATCATTGGAATTGGTTTAAGAACTGTCCAACACATTATTAAAACATGGAAAGATAGTGGTAAACCGTCGGCTTCGCAGAAGAAATGTGGTCTGAAAAAATCTTGATTGATCGTGATCAGAGACTAAAAGCTTGAAATCACATCGTAAAATCCACAGTAGAACTCACGGCTATGTTTAATAGTGAAAGTGCATTTCCACACGCACAATGCGATGAAAACTTACAGGATTGGGACTAAACAGTTGTTTGGCCACAAGAAAGCCATTTGTTAGTGAGGATAATTGGAAAAAACGACTTCAATTTGCTAGGGAGCATAAAGATTGGACTGTGGAGCAATGGAAAAACCTCGTGGTCTGATGAGTCCAGATTTACTCTATTCCATATAGTGCCCACTGTACAAGCCTCTGGAGGCAGTGTTATGATCTGGGGTTGCTTCAATTGGTCAGGTCTAGGCTCAGCAACGTTATGTGGCAATAAAATGTAGTCAGCTGACTACCTGAATTTACTGAATGACCAGGTTATCCCATCAATGGATTTTTTATTCCCTGATGGTACGGGCATATTCCAGAATGACAGTGCCAAGATTCATCGGGCTCAAATTGTGAAAGAGAGGTTCAGGGAGCATGAGGAATCGTTTTCACACATTAAATGGCCACCACAGAGTCCTGATCTTAACCACATTGAAAATCTTTGAGATGTGCTGGAGAAGACTTTACGGAGTGATTCAACTCTCCCGTCAAGATCTCGGCCAAAAATGAATGCAACTCTGGATGGAAATAAATGTTGTGACATTGCATAAGGTTGTCGGAACAATGCCACGATGATTGCACGCTGTAATCAAAGCTAAAGACGGTCCAACAAAATATTCAAGTATGCAATATTATTTTTTTTATTTTTTTTTTGGCGAGGCAGAGTATATCTGGAGAGTTTTTACAAAGTGTGTTACAAATTGATTATAAATAAACCATTGTTTTTTCATATCGGCATTTTCATGCTTATATATGCCGATGGTTTTAATTTGGTAAATAATTGGCCAATAAATATCGGCAGCCAATACACTGAATCTCTAATGACAAGCAATAATACTTATATTGTCAAATTTCAAATGCCCTATGTCTGAAAGTTCATCCTAAACTTAACATGTGATCCTGTTGATGTGTTGCAGCAATTTGTGTTGAGTAATAAGCTGGAAACTGCTATGTGGCTGTCACGGCTGTTCACTGTATACTGTTCCATCATGTTCATTCTGCCCCTGCTTGGGTGAGTTGTCATGTTCCCTTGCATTATACTTTGACATTCTTCACCATAGTAGCAGTTTTACATTTATTATTATACTTTGTGGCATCAAATCTGCCCATTCATTCTTTAACTTCAACTAAAGTAAAAAAATTTTGGTTGCTGGGTGAAGTTTTTCACACCCAAATTTAAAGGCTCACCATACATGCACAAAGTGTACTAATTGCATAAAATTAGTCTCATTTTGCAAAAAACCTCTCAAATGTTACGAAAATGTTCCAGTAATTTGTAAATAATATTGTATATGTTTACAGTCTTATGATGAACAGAATTATTTATTTACTTATTTTAATGTTGTCCTAATTTCTTAAGCATATAATTCTGGTTCTGTTTGCTCTGTCTTCCTGCGAAAAGTCTTATTTCATTCCACTAGATGGCAGCAAGTACTAGGAAATTTTTTTCCTCTTTCACCTTCCATCACAGTATACAGATCTGAAATGTTGGGGGTGCACCAACCTGAGTACTGAGTATGTGCTCGTCCATTGATATCAAGTGAATTTTTTCAAATATCTCTGCTTTGGAGTTGTCTATAAGCTCAATCTTAGTGTCGTTGGAAAGCTGAGATCCTCAACTTTGCAATGATGTAGAACATTTTGCAGATTATTTTTATTATCATGCTTTTTCTAGTGGACCACATATTTTGTTCTGAACTTCTGAGACATAACATTGGATTATTCACCCAAGCAAGCTCACAGATAAGTAAACAATGGTTCATTTTAAAGAAAACAACTTTAGGTCAGAGTTTATGTAGATTTCATGGCTATTTGGGGCTTACAGAAGCAATGATAAGGGCAGACATGAGACGTTTGTATTTCTTTTCTTACAGAGATCATATTTCACTTCGTGATTCTTTTGATAAACATTCAAATTGTGGTGTTATGACAGCAAAATAAACTACATAGTCACATGCCTGAGAATGTGAGCTTTAATTTTATATTTAACTTGTCTATTTATGTACTATATGAAATGCTTTCATATTTATATTTCTACATTATTGCCTAAAGGTGCTCATTTGCAACACAGAGACTTTCAGGTCTTATCTTGTTATTTTATGTAACATAAATGCAAAAGTGATAGAGTTCTGATTCAATTCAGATTCTAAGCTTTTAAATGGTACCACATATACCTTACTTTTGGATCCGGGGACTTTTATTTTGTAATCCTAAACTTATTGGGTCCACAGAGTTGAAGGTTAATAAGTGAAAATTTATCAACAAACTCAAATGGATTAAAAAAAAAAGTTCATGATAGGTCTTATGATTGCTCTTTCTCTGATCAGGCCCCAAGCAGCTGCTAATTTCTATCAGAGGGCGTTGCTGGCAAATGCATTGACCAGTGCGCTGCGTCTGCACCAGAGGCTGCCTCACTTTCAGCTGAGCAGAGCCTTCCTGGCCCAGGCCTTACAGGAGGACAGCTGCCACTATCTCTTATACTCCCTCATCCTCGTCAACTCCTACCCTATCACAAGTATCCTTTTTCGAATTACCCCTTCTTCTTAAAATATATTCTTCAAATGGTTGTAGAGTGATGTATTGAATATTCACAATATAATCTTAATATAAAAAATATCAAATTAATCAGTATCGTGAAAACCACCATGATTTTAATGTTATTTTTTTCGGCCACTACATAGTGTATAAATTAAACACATCTAATCCTCCAAAATAATATTAGTTATACCATATTATAATAACAAACTTGACTGTGTCCCACAATAATATTTCAGTTTGCGATAACATTCAGCTGGGTTCCAAAAAATAATTGAGTGAAGTTTTTTTTTTTTCCACACCCTGATAGTTTGGGATAAATGTCTGGGTTTCTTATGTTTTGGCATTATTTGTATCTTTATGTGGCCTTGACTTTTGTTCTCAGTGAGCATATTTCCTGTTTTCCTCTTCTCACTTCTCCATGCCACCACGTACACTAAAAAAGTTCTTGATGTAAGTTTTTGCAAGGTCCTTTGCCTTTCATTCCTCGTCATTTGTTACTAAGATGCACGCTTGTCATTCCATTCTGAATTTTGTCTCTGTTATGACTTCATCAGACTTTGGGCCCCAACAGCCTTATGTTTGTGAGGAACTTTCTGAACAAGCTCACAGCCAATCAACAAAACATCCTCAAGTTTATCGCCTGCAATGAGATCTTCTTGATGCCAGCCACAGTCTTCATGCTCTTCAGGTAGTTTCTACTTTTGAAAGTGCAGACAGCTGGTAAAAAGACTGTCCCTTTTGATTGGGATGATGTTTGGTTTGTTGTCCACAGTGGCCAGGGCAGCTTACTTCAGCCATTCATTTACTATCGGTTTCTCACTCTACGCTATGCCTCCAGGCGCAACCCATACTGCCGGTAAGAATCTCATTATGTTCGCACTGATAAGTCTTAAATATGTACACATACACACTTTACCCCAAATAAGGGATATTGTGTATCAGGGCTATTCAGTTCCATTTCTGGAAGGCTACTTCCTGTAGACTTTAGCTTCAACCCTGCTGCTATTTTCAAGGATACCTAAAGACCTCGATTAGCAGTTCATTGCAAAGTGTTTATTGTGTCTTCTGTCAGGACTCTGTTCACTGAACTGAGGATCTTGCTAGAGCATTTTGTGATGAAGCCAAGCTGCCCTGCCTTCTTCAGGAGGATGTGCCTCAACAGCATTGCCTTCATCAGCCGCCTTGCCCCCACTGGGGTCTAACTGCTCTCTCTCTCTGAACATACAAACGCTCACATACACACAACACACATACACACCTGTTCTATAACAGTTCACAAATTGGGACAGTTTCAAGATGGACTTAAAAGCAAGATGGCCAAGTTTGTTTGCTCAGAGATGGATGTCCTCCTCTGCACTGAAGGAATTTGCTATATTTGCAGAGACTATCTGACAGACTGCATCCAAAACACAAAACAGCCAGAAGACGCATCTCTGTGTGCAGTTATCTGTAAAGGTGGTGCAACTGTTTTATCAGTTCAGTAGAGCATTTATATTGATACTCATTTTCCGGGGTAGAGAAGACCCCTTGAGATATTTAATCTTAACTGCTAGGGTAAATAGAGCTCTAAATAGCTAGTCTTTCTAATGAGATCATGCCACACTGGGAAAGAGATTTCAGCTATTGTTATACTTGTCTGTCCTTCAGTTTGATTCCATTTTATATATATATTCTTGCCTGAACACTGTTTTTATTTTGTCTTGTACTGGAGTACCTTGAATCTTAATGTGACCAGTTCCTTTTTTTTTTTTTTCTTTTCTTTTTTTTTGGTGATCAGGCTGATCAGATGACTGAAGTATTGTCAGAAATCCAATCTATCAATCTATAGACATTTATTGCCCTATAGTCAACTGTTATATGCCTTCAATGCTATTTATTTTCATGGCAAGTTGTAAAGATTAACTCCATTTCAGAATTTGTCAGTTATTTGCTTGTTTAAGGCATGTTGTCACTATTTATTGCCTCTGTGAATCTGGTCAATGCAGATTAATAAAATCTATGATCAAAGATTAAATTGTAGCTAACATTTGTGATGGTTTCATCTCTAAATGTTCTACTGAATGCTGGAGAAATTAATTGACTCACTTAACTCCAAACTCCAACTCCAGATAAAGTGGCAAGAAAATGTATGTGACCCCTTTGGAATTAGCTGGTTTTCTGTATTAATTGGTCATAAAATGTGATCTCATCTTCATCAAAGTCACAAGTATAGACAAACATAATGTGCTTAAGCTAACAACACAAACAATTATAATATTTCATGTCTTTATTAAACACATCCCATTAAACATTCACAGTGCTATGGAAAAAGAAAGTGAACCCTTGTATTTAACTGGTCAATAACCTCTAAGTGTTTCCGGTAGCTGCGGATTAGACCTGCACAATGTTCAGAGATAATTTTGGACCATTCTTCCTTACAGAACTGATTCAGCTCAGACAGATCCTTAGGATTTCTGGTGTGAACGGCTCTCATGAGGTCATTCCACAGCATCTTTGTTGGGTTAAGTTCTGGACTCTGAATGGGCCACTCCATTTTTGAAGCCATTCTATAGTGGATTTACTTTGATGTTTAGGGTCATTGTTCTGCTGCATCACCCAACTTCTACTGAGCTTTATCTGGTTCACAGCCACGCTGACATTATCCTGTAGGATATCTTGATAAACTTGGGGATTTATTTTTTCCTTCGATGATGGCAAGCGGTCCAGGCCCTGAAGTGGCAAAGTCTTCTAGTCTAGCTGTCACTCTAGGATTCTTTTTTTATTTTTTACCTCATTGAGCATTCTGCGGTGTGCCCTTTGAGTTATCTTGGCTAGACGGCCACTTCTAGGGAGAGTAGCCACAGTACTAAATCGTCACCATTTACAGACAATTTGTCTGTGGATATGAATATCTAAGCTCTTCAGTATAACTTTGTAACCCTTTCCAGCTTTATGTAAAGCAACATTTCTTGATTGTTGGTCTTCCGAGATCTCTCTTTTGCAAGGCATGATCCTTGTCAGAAGATGCTTGTTGTGAATAGCAAACTCAAACTGTTTGGATGCTTTTTATAAGTCAAAGTAGCTCTAACCCACACCTCCAATTTCGTTTCATTAATTGGAATCAATGTTTGCCAACTCCTGAATTAGCTTTGTTGACATCTTAAGCCTAGGGGTTCACATACTTTTTCCAACCTACCCTGTGAATGTTTGAAAAATGTATTCAATATGTAAAAGAACAATACAATAATTTGTGTGTTATTAGTTAAAATAGATTGTGTTTGTTCATTATTGTAACTTAAATGAAGATCAAACCAGATTTGAAGACAAATTTATATATAAACTTTTTTTATTGCCACTGTATGTGGAAGCATGCAATTTACTTCTTGGATGGCCCAACTGAACAAACTGCATGATTTATTTATTTATTTATTTATTTTTTTACCAAATATGGTAGTTTTATGTGTACAATGCAGTGTTCCTTCTCTACTTGAATTTCAGATCCATAGATACAAGGAATGAAATGTCTGGAATAATAGACTTTGATCCTTGAAAATGCCTAAATGTATCGCTACATAATTAATCAGAATAAAATCTGAATCACAATATGATCTTGGGTGATTGTTAGTGAAGAGTATGTATGAGCACTGCTCCGATCTGCCTGTAATGTATTACACATACTCAGATACAGTATTTTCACCGGTTTCAGAGCGGTTTTGTGCTTAAATAAATTCTGTGATCAATAGTACCATAAACAATTAATGAACATGCACCTGTGGAACAGTCGTAAAGACACTAACAGCTTACAGACGGTAGGCAATTAAGGTCACAGTTATAAAAACTTAGGACACTAAAGAGACCTTTTTACTGACTCTGAAAAATACCAAAAGAAAGATGCCCAGGGTCCCTGCTTATCTGCATGAACGTGCCTTAGACATGCTGCATGGAGGCGTGAGGACTGCAGATGTGGCCAGGGTAATAAATTGCAATGTACGTACTGTGAGATGCCTAAGACAGTGCTACAGGGAGACACAGGATCGGTACATCCGAATATCACACCTGCAGGACAGGTACAGAATGGCAACAACAACTGCCCGAGTTACACCAGGAACACACAATCCCTCCATCAGTGCTCAGACTGTCTGAAATAGGCTGAGAGAGGCTGGACTGAGGGCTTGTAGGCCTGTTGTAAGGCAGGTCCTTATCAGACATCACCGGCAACGTTGCCTATGGGCGCAAACTCTTCACTGACGAAGAGCACTTGTCTCACCAGGGGTAATAGTCAGACTCACGTTTATCGTCGAAGGCCTGTACTCTGGAGTGGGATCGATTTGGAGGTGGAGGGTCCGTCATGGTCAGCTGCCCATGTTTAAATCTGCCACTGGCTACTGTAGCTTAGGGTAACCTAAGCCACATTTGGTTAGAAAATCAGCACCTTGGAAATGCATGCTCAGTGGAGATGATCATTGTTTTAGTTTAATTGATTTTACAGTGTGATTGAATCACTGTGTTTTTGGAATATGCAGCAATGTTCATGAGCTTTTCATAAAACAAATCATGCACAGACCTGAAAAACAACCCAGATCATTTCATAAATAGTCCATCACTGTATAGGTCAGCGCTATAATTGCAGAAGACACTTCACAAACAGAATGCCATAGTAAATGTGGCTGAATTATTTGCTCACTGAAATAAGCCCAAACACACAGTGGAGCATGGTGTATGACCTGCAAAGACAACACTAAAAATAAACCCAGAAAAACAATTAAAATGAGCATGGCTTCAAGCTTATGTGGCATTTGTAACCTTGAGCATCAGTGAGCAAGACCAAACTAAAAAATGAGATTGTGCTTCTATTATTTCTTATCTTCATAAATTAGAAGCAGGGCCGATGCGGGTAGTAATGGGAGACAAATGTCCCCTCTGCCCACCCAAGCTCAAGCCATGGAATGAATCTGAATGAAATTTGAATAGCAATGCTGTGTGGAAGAAATCTCTGTAGAAATATTTTACACTAATAATAGTAATTATATACTCAAGTGGACTGGATTCCAAAAAAAAAACAAAAATCTTGCTCATGAGAACTACCGTTTTAATATTTTGCATTTTTGAGAATTGAGATCCAAGCAGTGGCAACATGGGGTTTGAAATGTTGATATAATCAGTTCAAAACAAGCTGTTTTTTTGGTCCAAATCATGCAGCCTTAAAGGCTGTCAAAAAAAATCATTTAATTTTGTAACCATACTTCTACATGATTGAACCATGGCCTCACAGCAGTTTAATGTTAACTTCCATCAGGCCCATGAATTTGAGCTGTCCAACAGCCTGATAATGTTAAAATGTTTGTTGAAATGAGATATGCAAGACACCTTTACAATACCTTGGTGCTGGAAGGTGGTTTTGATAGATCATCAAATATACAAAAAGCCTTTGAATATAGCATTTAGAAAACAGGAAAGCCTAACCGTCACTGATTTTACTTTTATGTAGCTTGGACAAGAACATCTTTCAGAAGAGCAAAGTGGATATAAATGGCTTTACTCTTGAGACATTGACTAGTTGCAACATCATGTAAAAAGGTTCACATGAATTCAAAAGTTTTGCATTTTCATTTGACAACTATTTAGACCCTTCAGAATTGGTCACAAATGTAACTGACAGGCTTAATGTTTCCTGAAGTGATACTGAGGGTAAAAAAAGAAAGAAAAGCCACACAAGATATTAAGCACTAAAGGCCAGCAGCACTTTATTAAATTGTAAAAGGGAAGACAACCTTAACGGTGTAAGAGGATAAAGTGCGCCACTGGAGTCTCATAAAAAATAGAATACAAACATTGTTTTAATATTTCAATGCTTGATTACCTAAAAATGTACAAATATTTGGTTACATCAAGCGTAAAAAAGGCACAATCCTTAAGGACTGTAAATAAAAATGTACATATCACTAAATCTCACCATTTCCCAAAATTGAGGCTATGGCTTCAATTATTGGAGTTATGGAAATAAAGCAACAAAGTGCACACACACTTCCCATGGACGTTTGGAACCAGTGAACACATTAAAATGTTGATAGGGGAGTTAGTTCAGCGTCAGCTTCTCTGGAGGCTCAATGAGGGAGACTTCATGGTACCTGGAGAAAGACAAATATTAATGCAAGATTTTGCATTGCTATCCAGAGCAAGTAGGTTAAATGAATTTTAAAAAGTGACTCACTTTGGTGTCTTGTACTTCTCCCTGACAGCCTGCTGTGTGTGCTGAGCAGCACCGAGGTAGGTCTGATGAAGATCCTGAATACATGGCATAAGATCCTCTAATGTGTAACCAGACATCTCAACAAGTGCCTTAGACTGCAAAAGACAAAACACATGCAAAATCACATTTCACAATCTTCAAAAAAAATAAAAAAAAATAAATAAAAAACCCTCACGACAGCAATGGAGACTATTTGTTCCCACTGTACCAAATTATGATTTGTATTACAGATACTTTTTTACCCACTTAGGACTAACTGCCCACTTTAGACATGCAGCCATTTAAGGTAACTCGTTACACCTTAGTCATTTCCGCAGATTGTACAACAGCATCTTTATTGCAATTCAGAACAAACGTGACTTACAGGAAAGTGAATATTTGAAAACAAATAGAAGTAAAACATCCAGACGCGCTACACTGAGAATTGGGGTAAAAATAAGCTTTGAGTTCTGAAAAATCAGAGGAAAACTTTTATGGTCCCAGTGTAGGCTTGATTTCCTTTATGCAAAATATATTTTTCCATATTGATTTGGGGGTCAACTATGAGCAGTACATTTTCTTTACAGGTTTTGTGAAAATCAATACCATATTTTACATATTCATGCATATAGTCATAACATTTCTCATGGAAGTTTAGAATCAGTGAAACATTAAAATGTCAAGTCAATAAAATGTTGGGGGTTGGTTTATTGCCATTCAAGTTCTTTCCTATAAATCTCCAAATTATTCACATTATACATGCATATTGCCACCTACTGGGCAGGGAGGAGAATTTATTGTAAAAAGGACTTACATTTTGATCTGTTTCTCATCTACACCTATCATATTGCTTCAGAAGTCATGGATTTAAACAACTGGAATCATATGATTACTTTTATGCTGCCATTGTACTTTTTGGAGTTTCAAAATTCTGGCCATCATTTGCTTGCATTATATGGACCTACTGAGCCGAGGTACTCTTCTAAAAACCTTTGTGTTCGGCAGAAGTCATACACTTGGGATGGCATGAGGGTGAGTAAATTGGGAGTTTTCATTTTGGGTGAACTATCCCTTTAAGACACGCCCGCAATTGTCAGTGCCAGCTTACCCATGATCCACCTACAAGTGTGTGGTTGGCCAAAATAAAGGCTGCAGCAGCAGTTTGAGATGGGAGGTACTTAAGGAAAGGGTCACAGTCTACCAAACTCAGCTCACCAAGAAACTGAAAGAAGAGAAAACCCTTTAGCTTAAATTTCATGTGATAACCAGTTAAAAAAAAAAAAAAAAAAAAACCAGGAAATGATTCTCACCATTGATAAGCTTTCCACCTTGCTGCTCACAGGTTGGTGTAAGAAATACTGGGTGAGGAACTGATTGATTGTTGGTGCAGCAAGATCAAACGAAAGGACTGTCAGCACCAGATGCTCCATCCTCAACACTTGTTTCTTTGTGTAGGTGTCATCAGTGATGTAAACAAATTCTGCCACCTCTGGGGGGTAGATCTCTTCAAACTTCCTACAGTCAGAAAGGGATGAGTGCGGAGAGAGCAAAGAAAGAGCAGTTTAACGGATAGTTCACCCCCCCCCCCAAAGTAAAAATTGGCCCACTTGTTTCAAACCAAAACAAATACCCACCCCCCCACCCAAATAAAAAAAAACAAAAACCCTCCATTGGTGTTCCACAGAAGTCAGTTATATAGGTTTGGAACAACATTAGGGAGAGTAAATTAATTTATTTCTGTGTGAAATATCCCTTTAAGATACTTACGAAGCCAAAAGCATAGCAGCTGTGCCCACCAGCTGCAGCTTTCCTCTCATGACAGACATGGAAGACAGAAAGCGATCAATGTAGTTCACGGCCAGGTAGAGCGTCTCGTTTTGGAGCTTGTACTCTTCTCCCACCTCCACCAGCCAGTCCACTAGGATGGCACGCATGCTGTTTGTGATGTCAGGCTGTTTTTTCATGTAACCTGCCTTTGGCTTTGATTTCATCTACAAAAAATAAAATGCAAAATACCACAAATACTGAACCATAAACTATAGATCAGAAGCTTATACAGTGTCAAGGGGGTTCTACATTCTCACCTCCATTTCCCGCAGATGTGTGTGTATTTCTGCAGCGTAATCTGTGACTTCATTGACATTTGTCTGCCTCTCCTCACCCTCAACTACGGACATATCCATCGGAGAATCTGCTGTATATTTAAAAAAAAAAAAAAAAAACGCATGTAAGAGCAGGGTTCCCACACTTTGATCATTGACTTTCCAATGACCTTTCATGTTCTTCATTGTTACTGGACACAGGATTCCCACACTTTGTAACCAATTAAATCTCAACGAATTTCAGATGTTTGGAAAAATTGAATAGGATTTTAAGTCTCCATTTTATAGACTATACACTCACGAAGCGCAATTTCTAGCCAATGAAACATTTCAGAGCATGCCATCTAAATTTTTATATGTACTAATAAAATTTCCATGATTTTACCCAATTTCTATGAACTTTCAAGGCTCGGAAATGGCTATTAAGATATTTCCAGGTTTTCCATGACCGTGGAAATCCTGGTCAAGAATTACATTTTTATAGAAGGGTGACTTTACCTTTAAATACCAAGTTCCAATCTTTGTATTTATTAGATAAACGATTACACTTTAGTGCACAACAGTCTTAAGACAGACTGGTATCATCATGCAAGTTACACTCTAAAGCACTCAATTAGCTGATAAAATATTTAGAAAACAAAACTTAATGTTTACTTTAAACATCTCCATCAGGGTCAGAAATAAAAATAATAAAAAATCAAGTGATTTCGGGTTTTAAAATTTTAGTTGTACATATTGAGGCAGAAAAGTTAACTTTTCGATTTAACCTTTGGGCAAGAGGCAACAACTCTCCACCTTGAAAATTAGTTTCTTAAGTCAAATACAGGCTAAAATATTGCCCCATAAATAAATTTTTAAAAAATAAATATTATACATATAAAATTTACATTTTTTTGACTGATTTCCATTCACATAAAAGTTACAAGTTCCCAGGCTTGGAAGTGTCAAATTGTAAAATTCCCCAAATATTCCCAGGTTGTCTGTGATTGAGGAAAGCCTGAAGATGGACACAAAATAGGATGGGCACTGTAATAAAATGAATGACACAATTGCACATTTCCTACCAAAGTTGGCTTCCACTGGCAGATCAATAGTGGCGAGAGGCTGCCTTAAGCGCGTCACAGCAGGATTTAGTGTAAGTGGGGAGCAATCCATGGTGGCTTTCTGGCTAGACAGTTTCTTGGATGCACCATCAGGCTCATCCACATGAATCTGGAAAGCAGATGACTTGGTAGAGGGTTTCTCACCAAAGGTCCTGCCATTTTCTTCAGACTTACAAGCAATTATTTGGGGCCCAGAGACCTTATCATAGAAAAAAGATAAATTCTAGATTAGATTGAAAAAAAAAAAAAAAAAAAGACAATTTATATTACACACACACATACCCACCATGTGTGATTTACGTACACTGTAGTACTAATCAAAATGCACTAGTAAATTTGGAATACTATTTAACTCAAAAAAAAATCCATAGCAATTTGGACATGGAAGTGTGGCAATATTAATATTAAACTGGTTTACTATGTATGTATGAATGCATTTGTAAAATGGCGGTCAGCACATTGGGAGGGAATGAACTGTGGGCATTTAACACTGCATTCATTTCAACCTGTGGCGCCATACACAGAACTGTTGTTTGGTTCAGATTTCAACTAAATCAAAAAAATAAATAGATTTAAATCTACATGCGTGATTAAAAGCTACAAAAGGCCGCCAGCAGTTTGAATGGACCAAATATAAATCAATTAAATTCATCTCCTCAATCTTGTCCAGTTAACAAGTGATATTTAACGGAATTAAACAAGTCAGTAAAATCAGTTCAGATGTGGAGGGAATGTATGCTCTTGAAGTGAGACTACAATAAGAGCACATTGTCATACGCCATGCATGATCCAACCTGTTTAGCGGCGCGCAGAACGGGCTGTCTGCGCTGATTGTTCTCCAGAGCGCCCAAAACAGTCCTGTTGCCGGGTTTAGGAT
Organism: Myxocyprinus asiaticus; assembly: GCF_019703515.2. Taxonomy (NCBI): domain Eukaryota; kingdom Metazoa; phylum Chordata; class Actinopteri; order Cypriniformes; family Catostomidae; genus Myxocyprinus; species Myxocyprinus asiaticus. The sequence goes on from NC_059365.1 coordinate 31,318,742, forward strand.
TGACATTCTCCCGGTTTTCAACCAGGTTCTTGGCAGCACCGCGTAACCGTGAAAGCATGTTTTCTTGATTATGAATATCTGCCTCTGAATCATGAACCGCGCTTCCTTGTGTTTGACCGAGAGATGACATTCTCCATCCAGCAGCAGCAGATCAGTACAAGTCGCCCTGCAAGAGCGATCGATGGTTTAAAAGCACTTCAAATAACATCAAAATCTTTGCAATTTTAACTTTTCTCCGATCACACACACGTGAAAAACGTCTAAAGCAACAAACAAGCACTAACCAGTGTAACCGGCAGGGGTGAGCTGTTGCTATCCGGTCAAAAACACAATAATAACAGTTGCCAGCGGCGTCTTACAAACCCCACATTTAAAAATAAATCATGCAACAATCCTATCCTACAAAAAACGCGCCATGCTGGTGAGAACCCCCTCAACACGCCTCGGACAGCTCACAGCAGATGCTTTAGTGAAGTCGGACAGCGCCTTGTTGCTTTTCGCAGCTGCTTTGATATTGTCGCTTTCTCAGTTCAAGTAGCCCGCGACTATTGAAACGGACCAATCAGAATGCGGCAAACCCGTACGTCATTGAAACTACGGGGGCCCGGAGAGTGACACAAAAGGGACTCCGCTCATGTCGATGTAACCGTTGAGAATTCAGAGCAGTTGCTTTTAATTGGCTCAAAGGAATTTTGAATCTTTGAAGAGAATGTAAATAATTGAACCATGATGGCATATGGATTATAATATACAACAGGGATGACAAGAGTATAAATGTTTGTATGAGTGATTATTCGATTAGGGGAAATTTTCTATCTTGTAAAATGAGTTTAGGGGAAAAAATGATTCTAGTTTTATAGAATGGATTCTAGTAGCATTAAACTTAAATTGTGTCTTATTCATTACTGCTTCTTATTTTTCAATAGTGATGAAAAGTACACTTGCCAGAATTTCTCTATTTTATGCTCGTCTCCCACCCAGACCTTTTACCTTACCATCTATAATACATTTACAGTGTTAAAATCATAAAAAAATAAAACTTTTAATTTTTCTAAGAACATCATATTTTACATTTATTTTCTATTTATGTGTACAATATATAATATTTTTTTATAACTAAGAATCACAGTCTCCAATACTACTCCAATACATCATTATTATAATGCCAAATATTAAAGAAATTACAGATCAGCACATCTTTGATAGGATAGACAAGTGACAGTTTTTTAGATCAGACATGTAATTATTATAATTTCTTTACATTATGAGCTCAAGACATTTATTAGGTCACATTGAAAAAATTAAGTAAGAAACAAACAATTTCAGTTAATTAACTGCTAGCTTGTTGTGTTAGCAAGTTAAAGACTTATCAAACATTTTCTCCAAATAATCCACACCATCATGATTTAAGGGCAAAAAGCTTTGTTGTAAAGGAAACTAGATCAGACACACAGAGTTACCGACAGATACTATTAAATAAAAATGTATACACATGAAGCTTTCATGAATTTTTTATTCTTGTAGAAATGCAACTATACAATGCATGAGTGTTCTAAAAATATATAAACATCTGGAGTCACACAGCTTTTAATGGTCATTATATATTACATTTTCATTTTAATCTGTAATGGTAGATTCTCATCTACTTAATCCCTATATTTAAACTGCTAAAACAAAATTCACAAAACACATTCCTTACAATTGGCTAACTGAATTAAAGTGTATAGTTTATTAAAGGAAAAGGCCACCCAAACATTTATTCTCTCTTCATTTACTCACACTCTTGCCATTCCAGATGTGTATGACAACTATCATCTGTTGAACACAATCTGTAGGTCCATACAATGCAAGTGAATTGTGGCCAAAACTTTAAAGCTCCACACACAAACACACACACACAAAATCATAAAGGCAGCATTAAAGTAATCCACATGACTCCAGTGGTTTAATCCATATCTCCTTGACGATCATGATTTCAAGCTCAATTACACTTCCTTGCTTGATGCATGTGCAAAACGCTAGATGGTGCTAGGAAGTATTCTGGTCTGTTCAAATAAAATGTATTAACTCGCTTCAGAAGACATGGATTTAACCACTGGAGTCATATGGATTACTTTTGTGCTGCCTTTATATGATTTTTGGAGCTTCAACGTTTTGGTCATCATTCACTTGAATTGTATGGAGCTACAGAGCTGAAATATTCTTCCTAAAATCTTCATTTGCGTTCATCAGAAGAAAGAAAGTCAAACACATTGGAGATGGCATGAGGTTGAGTAAATTATCAGAGAATTTTCATTTTTGGGTTAACTATCCCTTTAAGCTTCACTAAAAAATTCCATCAAGGAATCAAGTTCGTAGTTGTTCAAAATTGCAAGCAGCTGTGAAACTTTTGTTTTTACATTTTGTCCTTTAAATTTGAACTTGTCAATGAAAAGATCAGTGATCATACCTGTAAAAAAAAAAAAAAAAAATGTTTTGTTTACCCAAATATGTCCTTTCATCAGAATATACAAGGGTTATGTGTGCAAGACAAGTAAATAATTCTACAAAACTGTCTCTTTTGCTCATCTAAGGTTCACTTACCATACAGTCTTTCTAAGTGAGCAGGCTGTTTCTTATATTCTTCTAAGAGCTGAGCAGACTCATCCATTATACTGCGATACTCTGGGATCAGAAAATCTGCATTCCCTTCATGAACCTGCAGCTCCTGCATATTGCACACAGACACACACACTTAGTAGCATGTTAGCTGAAAACATCAAGTCTGCTTTATTTTTTATCAGGTCTGCTCTGTGTTTTTAAGTTTTACCTTTAAAGCATCGATAAGCTGAACCTTTTTGGCCAGAATCAGCTGATACTCCAGCTTGGGATGAATCATCCGAAGTGTATGGCTCACCGAGTCTTCATTCACATCTAAAGTCAACATAATGACAATAATAACAAGCATTCAGTACTCACACATGATACATGTATAAGAGATCAAGGCTATCTAATAAAACTTTGGCCATGTTTAAACATGGTAAAGAGCCCATGAGATCAAAATGGAAGGCTTTTGGTCCATTTCTGTTCAATTTGATGCTAAGGTGATTGGACTAGAAGAGGGTTTCTAATTGTGTGACTAGATATAATTTAGTACATCAGTGTTACTGCACGTTGATAGCATGCTTATTGAAAATGTTCCATCTTTGAACTCACCGTAGGATATATTCAGATTGATTTTTCTTTTAGTGGCCTCTTTGGACAAGACATCCTTCAATATGGATATGGTAGAAATGTTGTCTGAATAGAAGTTTGCCTCACCTTTACTGGAAACCATTAAAATAAGGAAACAAAAATGAATGATCACTGAAACTCAACCTCTTGTGGACACAAATATATGCAATTACCAAATAGGATATTTGTCCTGTTTAAACTGTATAACAACTGTTTAAAGTTGTTATAATTGGTAAAATCAATATGTTTTAAATCAACAAAGGCAAATCATAACCAGCCCTGTTTAAACACAATCATTTTTGTGTTTGCGTTGACTGTTTGGTGCAATGCACACAAAGATAAACTGTCATCATTTCTTTTTATAGAAAAAGTTCACAAAGACCAATGTGAATGAAATGATAGGCCTCACCAATAGGTGGCTTCTAGCTGGGTGCCCAAGAAAGTGTTTTGAAAATAAAAGGTGATGCTTTCTCCTGCTGGGGTTTTCTCTGGGACCTCAGGAAGACAGAACACAACCCAGGAATGGATCTCTGCAAAACTGAACTGTCCCATTAGCTTCAAGGTGTTCATAGGCCTAGCCATGAAGAAAAAAATAAAATAAAAATCACACAAACATTTATGTAGCAAGAGTGTGTCTCTAAAGCTTTGTTCACACTGTAGAGAAAATCTGACTGCAGTTGCATTTACTAGAACGTCCACATAAGTTGACATAATAACAGTGCAAACTTGCATGTGTTCACCCTGCATGAGAGTTTAGCAATGGATGTTTTACCAGTGATTATGTTCTACGGCAGAATACAAATATGAACACATTCGTCACAGACAATGGCTTCAAAAACGAGAGAGGTGGCATATGTAATGTTTGGGAGGGAGGAGAATTTATAGGAAAAAAAGACATATCGATCTGTTTTACACCCACACTTACAGTATCATATCACTTCTGAAGATATAGGTTTAACCACTGGAGTCATATGGATTGCTTTTATGCTGCCTTTATGTGCAGCCATTCACTTGCACTGTAAGGACCTACAGAGCTGAGACATTCTTCAAAAATCTTTGTTTTCTGCAGGAGAACTAGTCATTCACTTAGGATGGCATGAGGATGAGTAAATAATGAGGATTTTTATTTTTGGGTGAACTTTCTCTTTAAATAATTTTGATTGAAAATTCAGTTTGTAATGATCCTACAACATGCCTATCATTATTGTTTTCCATTTCAAGTGCCCTGTGATGCAAAACCAGTTATAATAACCATTCACACACAATGAATGTTGAAAAAACACATAAAATCCGATCTGACCGTTCAGACTGAGATGCATTCACAAAAATCTGATTTTAATATGATTATTTACAAACCACCTACGAATGTGGTTTGGACCAGGCTTGTAAAAATCTAATTTTATATATTTTTGTGCTGTTCAGATGACATAAGCCTAAACGGATTTGAGTTGAACATAGCCTTAGTTAACTCACCGCTCCTGGTCAATCGTGTGTATTCTCTGGTGGAGGGAGAGCGGTTTGATCTGGTACTGTCGAACTTGGCAGGTTTTGGGCTGAAGCCTTGGTGTCACATAAGCCTGAAGGGTTCCATACTGACCTTCTATTGACCTCACCTTAGAAAAAATCAGGGCAAATGCTCATGAACCATATGTAAAATAGGTTAATGTATTGGAAAATAATCCAACCCCCCCCCCCACCGCTTAAAGATGCTGTAAGCGAATTTTTTATAGAATGTTATGTAGAAAATATTTCTACCCCCTGAAAGATATCACTGAAATAAGTGTCCTAAGATGTCTCATCGGTCTCATCACTAGATTGTGAAACAGCAAATGCGGGCCACGGACACATTCTTTGATCGGCCATTTCAGAAGTCTTTGCTTTCTACCTGTCAATCATTTTGCGTGTTCTCATAGTGTAGTAGTTAAAGCGGAATACTCAGGTTTAATGTCATATTCAAATTAATAACAGCTGTCAGCTGAGGGCGCTATTTTGATGTTGTGTTTGACAACCGTTAGAACACACACTGCTGCTCTACTGTTCAGTCTCAAAGGTGTGTTTGGAGGGCAGTGTTTTGGAAGGAGGGGGCGTGTTCAATTCAATAGCTCAGTCTTGTGGATGTTCAAGAACAGATAAAATCGCTTACAGCATCTTTTATAATTTCAGTCACCTTCAATTCCAGCCTTGTGGTATTTGCTTGGCATCTGTAGGTGGCGAGGAGGAAATTCCCGTTAGACTGTTGGGGTAGGTAAACAAAGATTTTTTTTTTTTTGAAAACTTAGTATGTGATCTGATCAATAAGCTTAAAGGAATATGAATTTTTGATGAATCTTTACAGAGCTATTTTCCGTACAATGACCAATGTTCACAGTCACCACAGCTGTACACTAAAAAAAAAAAAAAAAAACACCATAAAAGTAGTCAATATGACTCGTGCACTATATTCCAAGAAGTCAATCGGTGGTTGTTATTCACAGAAAATCTGCAGATCTTTCGCAATCCCGTACAGTCAAACAAGGGAAGATTATCAGTGAATATACACTGGTGGCCAAAAGCTTGGAATGATATACAGATTTTGCTCTTATGGAAAGTAACTGGTACTTTTATTCACCAACGTGGCATTCAACTGAAGACAATGTATAGTCAGGACATTAATAACGTGAAAAATTACTATTACAATTTAAAATTTTTTTTTCAGAGTCTTAACCTACTTCAAAGAGTTCTCATCAAAAAATCCTCCACGTGCAGCAATAACAACTTTTTAGATCCTTGGCATTCTAGCTGTCAGTTTGTCCAGATACTCAGGTGACATTTCACCCCACACTTCCTGTCGCACTTGCCATAGATGTGGCTGTCTTGTCGTGCACTTCTCACGCACCTTACATTCTAGCTGATTCCACAAAAGCTCAGTGGGGTTAAGATCCGTAACACTCTTTTCCAATGATCTGTTGTCCAATGTCTGTGATTCTTTGCCCACTCTAACTTTTCTTTTTGATTTTCTGTTTTAAAAGTGGCTTTTTCTTTGCAATTCTTCCCATAAGGCCTGCACCCCTGAGTCTTCTCTTTACTGCTGTACATGAAACTGGTGTTGAGCGGGTAGAATTCAATGAAGTTGTCAGCTGAGGACATGTGAGGCGTCTATTTCTCAAACTAGAGACTCTGATGTACTTATCCTCTTGTTTAGTTGTACATCTGGCCTTCCACATATTTTTCTGTCCTTGTTAGAGCCAGTTGTCCTTTGTCTTTGAAGACTGTAGTGTACACCTTTGTATGAAATCTTCATTTTTTTGGCAATTTCAAGGATTGTATAGCCTTCATTCTTAAAAACAATGATTGACTGACGAGTTTCTAGAGAAAGCTGTTTATTTTTTGCCATTTTTGACCTAATATTGACCTTAAGACATGCCAGTCTATTGCATACTGTGGCAACTCAAAAACAAAGACAATGTTAAGCATCATTTAACAAACCAAATAGCTTTCAACTGTGTTTGATATAATGGTAAGTGATTTTCTAGTACCAAATTATCAATTTAGCATGATTACTCAAGGATAAGGTGTTGGAGTGATGGCTTCTGGAAATGGGACTTGTCTAGATTTAATAAAAAATTACTTTTTTCAAATAGTGATGGTGCTGTTTTTTTACATCATTAATGTCCTGACTATACTTTGTGATCAGCTGAATGTAACTTTAGTGAATTAAAGTACCAATTTCCTTCAGAAACAGCAAAATCTGTACATTATTCCAAACTTTTGGCTGCCGTAAAATTTAAAATACTTAAAATTTGGTCTGTTCCTCGCTAAAAGCTGCCGAAGCATTTCAGAAGACTTGGAATATAACACAAGTTACACAGTGCAAACTACTTTATATTTTGTACTTTTAAGACCTTTACAGCTGTAATTATTATGAACTGTGTAAGATCTTTCAAAATTTCTCCTTTTGTGATCTATGGAAAAAATAACAGTATAGGCTATAGATCTGGGATGAAATGAGGGTGAATAGATAAAGACAGAATGTTCATTTTTGGGTGAACTATTCCTTTAATGATGTGGTACACAGGATGGGACCCAGATGAATTACCTCTGAGTCACATTCACTGAAACTAACAACTGCTGAATTCTTATCAACATCCAGCAGGTCAATGGGAACATCACTCTGCCAGAGAACAAAAACACGTAAGTGAAACTTTCATCTCACAATACTGACATTGCCACAAAATACATTTAAAAATTAAACTGAATAAGTGAAGATCAGGGGTTTTATTCTGTAGGAACTGTGCTTTAATAAAAATAACATAATTGAACCAGCCTATCGCTTTCACCTGTAGCAGTAGGTTGTCAATGGCAGTCTGCACTTCTAGTGTGAGGCTGTAGCTGGCATCATCCTGGCACAATGTAAACTTGTCATTGATGCTAAAGACTGGTACAGCAGACACAGCCGTGCTTGACTGAGAGCTCTGCTGGTATTTTTCTCTACCCTGCAAAACCTTCACCTGCAACTGCTCCAATTCAGCCCTAAAACACACACAAATGAGCGAACCATGCTTGCACAATTTGAAAAGAATAAGGCATTTAACAAAGACATGTTAAAGAACTGGTTCACACATTTTTTAAATCAAATTCCACACACAAAACGAATATGGTGACTACGTCAATATTGGTTCTTTAAGGTTGGATCGCATTTAAAGACACTGCCCTTGAGTGGTTCTCAACTTATCTTAAGGGGAGAACATTTTCTGTTGAGATTGGGAATCATTTTTCTCCCTCTGCTTCCATCACCTGTGGAGTACCTCAAGGCTCGATTTTGGGACCACTCTTGTTCTCGTTATAAATATTACCATTACAGTCTATCTTTCGGAACTACAAAATCGATTATCATTGTTATACAGATGATATTCAGTGCTATCTTCCTTTAAAATCCACTGATAATTCTGCAATAGAATCTTTGCTGGGTTGTCTTAAAGATATTTAAAGATGGATGGCGGCTAATTTTCTCCAGGTCAATGATTCTAAAACAGAAGTTTTATTTTTTATCCTTTTAATAATTTAACTAAACATTTAGGGCCTTTGGCCTCTAATCTTCATACAGAGGCACGCAACCTTGGTGTCATCTTTGACTCTCAATTAAAATTCGATAAACAAAGTTTTTTACAACTCTGGCAAATATCAAAGGATCTGGAGTCTTTAAAGGATCTAGAGATTGTAATCCATGCTTTTATCTCTTCTAGACTTGATTATTGAAATGCACTGTATTTATGTGTATCTCAAGCATCACTATCTCATCTTCAGACTTTGCAAAATGCAGCTGCAAGGCTCTTGACTGGAACTAGGAAATATGACAGTGTTTCTCCGGTCCTGGCTTCTCATACAGGATTCAGTTTAAGGTTTTATTGTTGGTATATACGTGCCTCCATGGGCTGGCACCACTTTATATTTCTGAACTTCTGCACCAATATCAGACTCCAAGGTCTTTAAGATTGTCTCAGAGTCTACTGTTGTGTGTTCCAAGGACTAGTCTTAAAACTATGGGTGATCGTTCTTTTTCTGTCATGGGCCCTCGCTTGTGGAATGCTTTGCCGCTATTGATTAGGTCTTGTCCAACCTTAGATCTTAAGTCTAATCTAAAGACCCACCTGTTCTCCCTTGCTTATGAGTCATTGTAACATATTGTGCAGTATCATCTTATGGTGTTTTTTTATTTACTATTTATTACATGTTGGTCAGTTTTGTACAGCACTTCGGTCAACATTTGTTGTTTTTAAGTGTGCTATAAAAATAAACTTTGATTTGAAACAATGAGGTTTGATGTTACTGACATAGTTGGCATATTTGATTTCTGTGCTGTAAACAGCAGTGGATCAATTATTTGATTTGAGTGTAAACAACAACTTACATTTCTGTAAGTTCATTAAACAAAGTGATTGTATGGCTTCAAAAAAATTTGAATGTTGTGAACGAGTTATATCGTCTACATATACTTTGTATATATAGTGTTTTGGTCAGTTTTGGAGCTTGATAGCCCGGAGTCACTATTGACTTTTATTATCTGCTGAAAAGATGCGTGAAGATTTAAGAAAAAAAATCCTTTTGTGTTCCACAGAAGATAGAAAGTCATACAGGCTTGGAGTGACATTAGGGTGAGTAAATAATGACATAAATAATTTTTTTGCGTGAACAATTCTTTTAACAGTTCATACTGAATGTGAATTCAATTCAGAGGGTTTTTCCAAATCTATGGCAGTTTAGTAAACAGATTACACAGATGCAATGTCTTTGTTGTTTTAACACTAATTATGTATTTGATGGAAAATATAGAAGACCAGAAATATAGCAAAAGAAGAAAGCTGCCAAGAAACAGCTGGATGTGCTGTACCTGAGTGCAGCCACCTTTCCCTGAGTCTCCCGGCTCATCTTGATCTCAACCCCTGGGCCTGCTACCATCTGTTGAGGCTCTGTGGTGAGACCTGACACCCATCCTGGAAACAAATTACATGACCATATAATATAAGTTACAGTAAACTGAAAATAATAAAACAGAGGCGTTAATCTCGTCAATGAAACCACTGATGAAATTGTTCATTGACTAAGGTGTTTTTGTTTTCGTCAATGATAACGAGATGAAAAAGACACATCATAATGATAATTAAGTGATTTTATTAAAGCATACTGTTGACGAAAACATGACGAAAAAAATTATACTGCAAGATAGTAACAGTGCATGATACACAGTACTGTGCAAAAGTTTTAGGCACTTGTGAAAAATGTTGTATAGTGAAAATATTTTTAAAAGTAATGCCATAATAATTAATATTTTGTGTGACCACCCTTGTCATCAAAACAGCACAAATTCTCCTAGGTACAACTGGACACAGTTTTTTAAGGTTCTTTGCAGACAGGATGTTTCAAGCATCTTGGATAATTCACCACAGATCTTCTATGTGTTTAGGCTGTCTCAATTGCTTCTGTCTCTTTATGTAATCTCAGACTGACATGATGTTCAGTGGGGGACTCTGTGGGGGCCCATGCCATCTGCTGCAGGGCTCCCTGTTCTTCTATTTTATTCTATTCGCAAAATAAATGTTTGGGAATCTAAAATTTGCATTTTCTATTAACACACTAAAGCAGAAGATGAGAAATAACCATGTAAAGACAAATATTTTTGTGAAAAATCTTATTTGCCTAAGACTTTTGCACAGTACTGTATGTAGACCTTATTAACAGTAGCGCCATCAGTACAATCCATTGAAGAGACTGTACATCTATCCCTTTCTAGCCTTGTTGTCATTCCTGTCAAAAATCAAAGATGGCGCAACAGAAGAAGAAACATCTAGAGATACATCTGTTAATAGAAGATAATATTAGATATGGATTGATCTAATCCATTAATCCAGTATGCTGGGGATATCCCCGCTTGTGTTGCGTGAGTTGAACGCGCTGAACATCGGCAAAATGACCAGCTTTAAAACAGGTTAATTACCTCACTTTAACTCATAATATTTATATGATAATCAGGATAATATAAGATTAAAGGAATAGTTCACCCAAAAATGAAAATTTGCTGATAATTTATTCACCCTCAGGCCATCCAAGATGTATCTGAGTTTCTTTCTTCATCAAAACAGAAATTAAGACTTTTAGGATTTCATTTCAGGCTTCCTACTATAAACAATGCAAGTGAATGTACTCCATTTTTTGACGGTCCAAAATGCATATTTAGGGTGCATCAAAATAATCCACACGACTCCAGTCGACAAATAAAGGTCTTCTGAACCCAAACGTTTAAACAATACTTACATACTTTTTAACTACAAATGTTCACTTCAGTACATCTCTGTGACCTGCGAGTAAATTATCAGCAAATGTTCGTTTTTGGGTGAACTATTCCTTTAATAACTATATCCACAACATACAATAAATGTAATATTACAAAGCAATTAAGCGAATTAACAGGTTATTTTAAAGGAAGTAGCACGCTAGTCATAATATGCTTAACTTGTGTTGTGAATATGATGTTTCTGTAAAAAATACTCCACACATACAGTTATGCTCAAAAGTTTGCATACCCTGACAAAAATTGTGAAATATTGGCATTGATTTTGAAAATATGACTGATCATGCAAAAAAACTGTCTTTTATTTAAGGATAGTGATCATATGAAGCCATTTAGTATCACATAGTTGTTTGGCTCCTTTTTAAATTATAATGATAACATAAATCACCCAAATGGCCCTGATCAAAAGTTTACATATCCTTGAATGTTTGGCCTTGTTACAGACACACAAGGTGACACACACAGGTTTAAATGGCAATTAAAGGTTAATTTCCCACACCTGTGGGTTTTTAAATTGCAATTAGTGTCTATGTATAAATAGTCAATGAGTTTGTTAGCTCTCACGTGGATGCACTGAGCAGGTTAGATACTGAGCCATGGGGAGCAGAAAAGAACTGTCAAAAGACCTGTGAAACAAGGTAATGGAACTTTATAAAGATGGAAAAGGATATAAAAAGATATCCAAAGCCTTAAAAATGCCAGTCAGTACTGTTCAATCACTTATTAAGAAGTGGAAAATTCTGGGATCTCTTGATACCAAGTCAAGGTCAGGTAGACCAAGAAAGATTTCAGCCACAACTGCCAGAAGAATTGTTCGGGATACAAAGAAAAACCCACAGGTAACCTCAGGAGGAATACAGGCTGCTCTGGAAAAAGACGGTGTGGTTGTTTCAAGGAGCACAATACGACGATACTTGAACAAAAATGAGCTGCATGGTCAAGTTGCCAGAAAGAAGCGTTTTCTGCACCAATGCCACAAAAAACATGGTTACAATATGCCTGACAACAACTTGACACGCCTCACAGCTTCTGGCACACTGTAATTTGGAGTGACGAGACCAAAATAGAGCTTTATGGTCACAACCATAATCGCTATGTTTGGAGAAGGGTCAACAAGTTCTATAGTGAAAAGAATACCATCCCCACTGTGAAGCATGGTGGTGGCTCACTGATGTTTTGGGGGGGTGTGAGCCCTAAAGGCACGGGGAATCTTGTGAAAATTGATGGCAAGCTGAATGCAGCATGTTATCAGAAAATACTGGCAGACAATTTGCATTCTTCTGCACGAAAGCTGCGCATGGGACACTCTTGGACTTTCCAGCATGACAATGACCCTAAGCACAAGGCCAAGTTGACCTTCCAGTGGTTACAACAGAAAAAGTTTAAGGTTCTGGAGTGGCCATCACAATCTCCTGACCTTAATATCATCGAGCCACTCTGGGGAGATCTCAAACGTGCGGTTCATGCAAGACGACCAAAGACTTTGCATGACCTGGAGGCATTTTGCCAAGACGAATGGGCAGCTGTACCACCTGCAAGAATGTGGGGCCTCATAGACAACTATTACAAAAGACTGCATGCTGTCAATGATGCTAAAGGGGGCAATACACAGTATTAAGAACTAAGGGTATGCAGACTTTTGAACGGGTCATTTGATTTTTTTCTTTGTTGCCAAGTTTTGTTTTATGATTGTGCCATTCTGTTATAACCTACAGTTGAATATGAATCCCATAAGAAATAAATGAAATGTGTTTTGCCTGCTCACTCATGTTTTCTTTAAAAATGGTACATATATTACCAATTCTCCAAGGGTATGCAAACTTTTGAGCACAACTGTAATGCAAAATCCTAAATTGGCTAAAACGGAAATATAATAACAGTCTCTAAAGCATGAAGAATTCAAAATACAGTAAGCTAACTTCTAAAGATTAGCTTATTCTTCAGTGTATTTATTATATGCTATATTTCAGGAGCTAAGAGTTACAAAATGACAGTTCTACAGTATTTTGTATGTACCTTTTATACGTTTAATACGTTTAAATTAATGTTTGAATATTTTCTTAAAATTTGGCCTGTTACAGTTTAATACATGTTTTTGTCATTTTTGCACATGATCATAAACTAAATGATTAGCCATTTTAGTCAGAGTAAATGACATGACGAAACATTGACTAATTTTAAAGAAAATTTTCGTCAAAAACCAAACAATAACTAAACAGGGATTCCCCCGTTCACTATGTAAACCGCTTTGAGTGTAGAGTCTGAAAAGTGCTATATAATTGTAATGTTCATTCAACATTCATAAAACACAAAAACTGTGTAAAAATGAACACTGTAAAACAGTAAAATAACTTCTGTTAAACTAAAATGATTTTATCTAAAAGCAATGGCTAACCTGTGTATGTTGTTGTAAGAACTTCATCGTACATCTCTTTTCCGATGCAGCCACCCTGAATCGATGTGACACTCTCAGACAAAACCTTGTAAACACAAAAAGACAACAATCATCTATTCCAACTCTAGTGTTGTGAAATTTAATGTGAGTTAGGCCTTTCTTGAAGATGCTCTAAGAAAAAATGAGGGTGAGTGTGCAGTATCTTGAGACAGTCTCATAGTTCATTGTTTCTCTTATAATTGTTATGCAAACTCACATTCTCAAAGCGCAGTGTTGGTTCATTTGAGCTGTCCAACCCATAGACCTCCACAGTCCCATCATCCCTTCCCACCAGGATGTCCTTCACACCATCACCAACAATGTCAAAGGTATCAATGCAAAGCACTCCTTTAAAAGATCAAAAGACAAACACAAGCTAGCATGACCACAATTGGTTTGTTTGGGGTTTTTTTCTTTTACTTGAAGATGAAATGTGTAATGTCTGCACTGCTAGCAGGACCAAACTATTGCAAACAAAAGTTTGTTTGAGCAGTTGGATCGGTCATAACATTAGCTAAACCAGTGTTGGGACAGGACTACCTTTTTGGTGAACAATGGCTATATCTTTTGCAGTACAGCCTTTTAGGAAGCAACATGAAACACTGGAGCTACCTACTCACCCACTGTTTGAAACAAGACATTTGTTGGGCTTGATGCAAGTCCCACATGCAGTGACATGTACACAAACCCACATTCTGTTAATTAAAACTGAATAAATCCAGAGGATTTAAGCACTTTACAGCTACCATTTGGGGTTTGTGTTACCTTCCGTTTAGATGAATCACCATTTGCATGTAATGTGATCCCTCTCCTCATGTAAAGTACATTTCACAGCGATCAAGTTTATAATAATTCTCAATGACCAACTCCAGATAATCATATAATTTATGGCCATTACTTAAATAAATATTTGAAACAGTAACCCAGAAGTCACTTTATGTCATGCAGCAAAAAAGCATGGTTAGTATGTAAGCTCATTGCGAACCTGCTGCTGTAGTTATGTTGCAGTTACGCATACGCCCAGCTCTGGCACGCGGTGTGAAACAGGCATAAGTGTGATGTACTACAATTAACAAATAGCTACTTTTTTTTTTTAAATAGTGATGAGAAAGTTTAATATGTTAATATGTTATAAGCTTCCTACCCTAACCAATTCCTACCTCCTTTTTTCTTCTCATTATCCAGTTCCCAACTTGTGACTGGTCCAGATTTAGTTATTCGCACAAGACCGAGTTTCCCATCAGCTGTTCCATACAGAACCTCCTCACCACCCTTTCCTGAGGACCAAGATATCATGCATGAACAAATTCTCAGACTAAACCAAAACATGCCTTGCCTTTACATTAAAAAAAGAAAAGAAAAATGATAGATGGCTGCTCATAAAGACTTCACAGAATGTAGCACAAACTGTACCTCCATCTCTGTTGTGAAGTTCAAGAACAGTTGGAGGTCCATGAACTTCTACATCATACAGATGATCAGATCCCTGATGGAGCACAGAGCAAAGAAGAACTGAGAATTAAACCCCAGTGAGTTTTCTTTTACTGCAATTATGGTAGCTATTACTAAATTATAAGTGTGAAACAAAATACAGACAAAGGGCAGCAGATATAGAAAAGCATGCACTGATATGCAGAGAGAGCTGCTTCATTAATTCCTGATTGTTACTAAAACAGTGGACATAAGGTCTGATTACCTGTAGTACTCTAAGTACCCTGTCCTGGCAGGCCAGGATGGGCACAGTGCGGCCCACTGTCTCCACAGGTAAACACAGGACATCATTGATCTTGTCTCCTGACAGGTAATAGTCCTGATCCTTGCAGTCACAGTAATGGTTATAAATATAACTGGCACACACAAACAAATCTGCCCCTGAAACATGCCTATGGAAAGAAGCATTCAAAATGATAGGGTGTTAAATGTATTATCAATTCCACTAAACATCTATCAATTCTACACCATACACAGGCTTGAGGGAGCCTAAAAAAACAAGAAGCAAGATCTCACATGGCATTAATGCTCTCTGTTAAGTTGGCCTCAAAAGTAAGGAACTGTTTGCCCTTTTTAGTGTATCCCCTCACTTCAGAGCCAGAGCACACAAAGATCTTTTCCTGTGGGGTCCCAAAAGCCCCTCCAAGCTCAAGTCTGGAGATCTTCTGTCCTGGGAGCGATTTGAACACAGGCTGACAAAACAGACAAACATTTAGCCTTCATTTGCAAAAATTATTTTGTTTGTTGACATCAGTATACATTTAAACATGAGGCACTTCAGATACATACCACAGCCTCCCCTTTTTTCATCCCAAAACAGGTCACGACACCATCGTGATCCGCAACAGCCACCTGAAATGAGAAAATGACCTCCTAAAACCTCCAGACACACCAACAGTTTCTTTCCTCAAGCAATCAGGCTGCTATATTTTATAGAAAGTAAAATGTATAAAAATGTTCTTATTCTTTTCTTACTATGGTGGGCACAGAAAAATAGTACAAAATGAACAAAATCCTAATAAAAACAAGAAAAATTCAGATTTAATGCATAACGTGGGATTTTTATGTATAAACAAGCCTGAAACACAATGAACATTAGCAACTATCGCACAGAATTTTGCAGATATCCAGTAGTTCCAGAAAAGTAACTATCGGCACAGATTAATCGTTAAAACCGATGTTACGTCTACCTCTAATGTGTATGACTTTTTCTGTTCTGCTGAACACAAACGAAGATTTTAGGAAGAATATTTCAGCTCTGTAGTTCCAAACAATGTAAGTGATTGGTGACCAAAACTTTGAAACTCCAAAAATCACATAAAGGCATCATGAAAGTAATCCATAAGATTCCAGTGGTTAAAGCTACATCTTCAGAAGCATTATGATAAGTTTTGGTGATAAACAGATCAATATTTAAGTCCTTTTTTACTATAAATCTTCACTTTCACTTTATTTTGTTTTTGGCAATTTGCATTCTTCATGCATATGGCCACCTACTGGGCAGTGAGGAAAATTTATAGTAAAAAAAGGACTTAAATATTGATCTGTTTCTCACCCACACCTATCATATCACTTCTGAAGACATGGATTTAACCACTGGAGTCTTACAGATTACTTTTATGTTGACTTTATATGCTTTTTGGAGCTTAAAAGTTCTGGTCACCATTCACTTGCATTGAATGGACCAACAGAGCTTAAATATTCTTCCTAAAATCTATGTTTGAGTTTAGCAGAAGAAAGAAAGTCATCCTCATCTGGGATGGCATGAGGGTGATAAATGATGAGAGTTTCCATTTTTGGGTGAACTATTCCTTTAAAATGACTCCCTTAAAACAACGAATACTATAAAAGACTATAGTAAAATATATGTCAATTCAAAAATTCAATAATAGTATATTCAAATTAAGCTCTATGTACTGCATCTATGCTGTTGATTTTATTAGCAGAAGTGCACTTATAATGGAAGTCTATGGGCCAACCACTGTACTCTTATGTTTTGTAAAGGTAATGTCATTATTATTTTTGCATAACTGTCAGCACATTTTTATTGCTGTTGATAGCACTGAACACAGAATATTCCTTTAAAAATGATGCAGAAATACCTTTTGAGTTGCTTTCCGGCCCACAGAAGGGAGGAGTTTCATGGTTTTTTGAGATGTCACTCCGACCTGAGAAAACAAAGATGGCATATTATTCCTTCAACGCGGTAAAGTTAGTTTTAATGCTGCGTTCGACATTTGTTGGATATTCGGTTTCTTTTACCCGCGCTCTCTTCAGTCGACAATCTTACAAAGATGTCATTAGCACACTTGGTTTAAAGGGAGTATAACTATACTATATGGGTATAAAAACTGGACTCAAAACAGTCTGCAAAATTATGCCTGAAACGCTCCGATGCGCTTTGACTGCCTAGCAGATGAAAGGGACCGTCTGAAAACTCCACCCACTATGCTAGAACATAAGAGATGTCCATTCATTCAATTGACGTGCAAGTTATTAAAGAAAAAGAAAAAGAAATAAAAAATAAAAACTGTAAAATACATTTTCACATTCAGAATGTTGTAGTAACTTCCCAGAGTATAGACAGACATACTACAGGTGAGATTATTACAGTATCATCAATTATGTGAGTACAGTCATCAATTATTTGAGAAAAATATTCACTAAAATTCACCAAAATGATATTTTCTCATTCTAAAGGTTGTAGTAACTCCCCAGATGATAAACGGACATACTACATATGAGATTATTACAGTATTTATAACAATATGTGTACAATAATGAATTATTTTAGAAATAAATAAATAGTTGTGCTTTTCCACCTCCACCCACATAATTATTGTGCTAGTGTCTTCTTTTCCCTTATGAATTTATACTCTGCCTGTTATTTAGATTTTTGCTAGATCATCATGTGTTAGATCATCTGCTTTCTGTCTGTTCCTGTTACTTGTTCAGGGAGTTTTGTATGTTCCTTGTGTGTCTCTAAATTAAGGCTTTTTTCATCTGGTTTTCTGCCTCCTTGCCTGTTGCGACCGATGCTACTTTAAGTTTTCTTGTTCTGATTTAATGAATTTGCCCTCTGATTGGACTTTCACTATAAATTCAGTTCTGTTCTCTCTGCTCTACCCATGAATGGCTGGGCAGTGAGAGCCCAGAAAAGAAGCATACAATGAAATTATTACTTCAAATGAAAGTAAAATTGATACACTTGATGCAAATGGTCCTGAATGAAACAACCATCGATTAAAACCATTGCATCCCTTAAAATCTCCAATGTCACTCAAAGCCAATTAATTAGCAACAACTTATTCAGCTATTTACTGAAATAAAATGAAAAACACTGTAAATTGACTTGCCTGTCACATTTTTTAAAGAAGATCCCAAATTAATTTAAAATAGTCTTACAGAAGGAATAAAAAAATAGAATAATTGCAATAAACTTTTTGGTGGAAAATTTGTTATGAATTTGTTATAAATGTTGTTAATGGAAATGTAGTGAATATACCTAAGTTTAGAAAATAATTTATGACAGCATTAACATAACAACTTGGGGATCATTATAAAAGAGTTTTTGAAAAAAATAAATATCACAGATGTCGTACTTATTTGTTACTGGGAATTATCACAGTAATATTACTTTTTTATCAGGTCTTATCTCACTTCATATAAAACGAAACATCTGATGAAACATCCAGTTGGAAAATATACAAACACAGTTTATTGCATTAAGTTTGCAGGGAAACTTCAACTGGATGTTGCATTGAAAATGGAGAAGACTCCAATTACAAAAAGCTGGTGGATGACTTTGTCTTGTATTGTAGAAAACGACTGTAGTTGAATATCGAACATAAAAACGCTGGTGGTGGACTTTGAAGGAACACCTGAGTCTGACTATCAGATGACTAAAAATATGTAAAGGAAA
Organism: Myxocyprinus asiaticus; assembly: GCF_019703515.2. Taxonomy (NCBI): domain Eukaryota; kingdom Metazoa; phylum Chordata; class Actinopteri; order Cypriniformes; family Catostomidae; genus Myxocyprinus; species Myxocyprinus asiaticus. The sequence continues at coordinate 31,337,627 of NC_059365.1, forward strand.
TGATCAGAAAGGACAGCTATACTAGACTTGATATACATTTACTGAAGGCAGATGTTAAAGCATCCTCTCCACAACAGGAATTTTATGAGCTCCGTGCTATAGGAAGTGATAGTGGAGATCTCTCTTGCCGTCAGTAGTCAGACTTTATTATGCCATCTCTCCTGTTAAGCTTATATTACAGGAAGCAGATACAGTATTAACAGAAATTTATAGAATTGTGTCTAAAATAACTGATTACTGTGCTAATATAATTGATGATACTATAATAATCTCACCTGTAGTATGTCTGTCTATCCTCTGGGAAGTTACTACAACATTCTGATTTTTTTTTTCTTTAATAACTTGCACGTCAATTGAATGAATGGACATCTCTTATGTTCTAGCATAGTGGGTGAAGTTTTCAGACGGTCCCTTTCATCTGCTAGGCAGTCAAAGCGCATCGGAGCGTTTCAGGCATAATTTTGCAGACTGTTTTGAGTCCAGTTTTTATACCCATATAGTATAGTTATACTCCCTTTAAACCAAGTGTGCTAATGACATCTTTGTAAGATTGTCGACTGAAGAGAGCGCGGGTAAAAGAAACCGAATATCCAACAAATGTCGAACTTAAAAGTAACTTTACCGCGGTTAATCCTTCTAAAAAATTAACCACCGATGACACTCATATTAAACGTCCTAAATGTAAGTGAAACATCCAGACACAGGCATTACCATTGTGAATTCAAGAAATAGACCAATAAATGACCAAGTGGCCATTTCATCCAGATTTGCAATCACTGTAAATCACAATAAGGGTACAATTTTGAGATCTTACCTGGAGATAATCCACATGGTTTAAATTTAACTCCATCTCGTTTGAATAATCTGTCCACAGTTCCTATTGAATTATGACTGGTAGCCAGTTCTTTATATTTTTACTGTTTGAAGATGCTCCAATAATAAAGCTTTCTGTAATTCATACCCACGCTTTTACTTCCTTTCAGCGACACGGAAATATATATTTCAAGCCCTTCCGATCGACATATAGCACAGTGGTCCCGGTTCGTCGTCACAACAGACTGGATTATCTTGAGGATTAGTTAGTTAGTGGTTGATTCTCCAACAGATGAACTGGCTAACGTTAGCCGTTTTCTCCTCTTTACAAGATGATTCGCGCAGCGTTAAGATGTTAATATGTAACAAAACATATGCCGACTATTCACAGACATTTATCCAAAGCGTATGTTTCGATTCTCGTACAAATATAATAAATCGACTAAGTACAACAGCAGCAAAATAGTTTATGTTTGTAGCTAACACGTTTTCTTCTGCAGCGCCATGTTTGTCAGCATACCCAAACCATCCCGGTTACCATGGTAACAGCAGACGTAATGAGGTTCATTCAAAACACTGAAAATGAGTCATTTGAAATGTGTTTACATCGATCGGCGCAGGCTCGTGTCTAGAAGGGATCCCTCTCTCGTCAGTCTCGCGGTAATTTGAAGTCTCACAGCGACGAGGAGCGCTCGTAAAAGATGAGTTTAAATCGTCTGTTTTGATGAACAGTCCGTTTTGATGCTCAATTCAAGTTCTAAAATAAATATTTCCCATAATACATTTGATAACTTTAGCTCTACGCCTGTAACTTTCGGTCATGAGATATTGTTGGTCAGTGGAGAAGTACGTCAACGTGCTCAATTGTGAAGAGTTTGACTGGGTGGTTAAGTGGAGACATATTCGCCCCTTGAATAAGAAGCAGCGGGTTCTTATCCGCTCAAATGTAACTATATATTTTATTAAACAAAGATTGCATCCGCACCTCAAGGGACACATTTGTTCGCATTTTTCTTTGAGGCTGGAAAGGAGCGCGAGCTGCGGAACATAAACAAAATATCCACAAGATTTGTGTGACATTTTTCAGTTTCAGAGATAAACGTCTTTAAACAGCAGCTATCTTTTTTTTTTTTTTTTCAACACAAGCACTTTTTAGTTAATAAATTACAAATAATGTCAATTAATTAAGTCATAATAATGGAAACTAATATTTAAATTAATATGTGCCTTAACATGAACTTCTGTCAAAATATTACTGTATCCTAGAAACATAGGATGCTATATGAGATTTAAAGTAGACAACAGGATTTCTTAATAATAATAATAATAATAATAATAATAAAAAGGCTGATTTGCACTGTGTAAATAGCGTTCAGATACTATTTTCACCCCTAATTAGATGCTAACAGGACATCACTGCAGTGTGTTTATTTAGAGTCCCACAGACACCCTACACCAGGCCTATTCAACGGGCGGCCCATGGGCCAAATCCGGCCCGTTTGAAATTTTCAGTTGTCTTAGGGTCTGTTAACACCAAAAGTGTTTGTGTCTGATCATGCTGTTTTTCAATTATTTTCATGTGTAAACTTATGCTAGACAGATGTCGAGCCAGGTCTCTGTGTTTTTACAATGTCTCATGGAGAAACGCCATGTTTTTAGACATTTTCAGAGGTTGCGCTAAAAATAATCCATAATTTTGACAAAATGGGAAGATTAAAGTACTAAAATCATGGATGACTGAAAAGCGTGAGTTTGGAGAAACAGAAAAGTTCTATTCATTAATTTGGTCAAGAAATGTGTATTTTCGATTTGAAAAGTCAAAAGTTTAAATCAATAAATCACTCTTATTATTCAATAAAATTTTAGCATTAATCAAATTTACTCCAATTTTAAAGCACTTTTAATTGATTGACTGATTGATTTATTTTTCCAAATTTCCTGCTGTAAAGAAAAAACTGTCAATGTTTTATTTATATAGTGAACAAATATTATAGGCCTTTTATAACACAATATCTGATAGAAGCTTTATGTTTACAGAATATTTTAGCTTGGCTCTCATGCCCTGCAGATTTTTTCCATCTGGCCTACTTGTCTATGAAGTTGAATAGCCCTGCCCTACACTAACCTCTACCCCTAAACCTAACCCTAACTTTCTCTTACAAAAAATAATCATTGTTTTAATACAGTAACCATAGTATTACCATGGTATTTTATAGTAACCACTAAAATGTGGTTACTCTGTTAACACCATACTACTGAAGTAACACCATGGTTAATTGCATTAAAACTAAGGCTTCCTCCAAAAACATGGTTGCTACAGATCAAACCTTTCTCTCCACTCTCTGACCTTCATCGTGACCAAATCACTGCGAGGAAATCAACATTTACATTCATTTAATTTATTATTATAAGTGGTATTTAAGAAAAATATTAAGAGTGGAGACAGGAAACAGGATGGGGAAAACTGGGTCAAAAGGTGGATTAGAACCAAGGTCATCCGCCTTTACAGAGACACTCAAGAAACAGTTTGTCTTTAATTTCTTTGATTCCACCAGACTATTTCAGTGCAAATAGCCGCACTGTGTGGCAGGTATTTACACCTGGTGCAAATAGTCACTCTATGATAATGATAATAATAATAATAATAATAATGTTATATTATTGATATTATTTAAGTTTCTAATGCTTTCCATCATTACTACGCTGAGATGCGAGTGGAAAAAGCAAAAGCATCATAACAGAATGCGCATGTGCGAGAACATGACGAGAGAGGGATCCCTTCTAGACACGACCTTGGCAGAAGTCCATCAGTAAAATTATGGCTAACTGAACTGACCAGTAGCCTAGTTCAGCCTACATCTAGAAGGTTTAGGTATACCCTGAAAAACAAACTCTCTGTATTTGAAGAGATTTGGTGTTGTTTTATATCATATTTTGATAAACATGGTGTCTAGTTTTATATACGCTTCAGTCCACCTGACTAGATAGCACTCTTTATGTGGATTTGAGAGGGTTTTGGGTGGGAGGAATGTTTGGTAATATTTACAGGCATTTTATTTTGCTGTATCTTAATACAGGTTCCTTGATTGTTTCTCTCTCTCTCTCTCTCTCTCTCTCTCTCTCTCTCTCTCTCTCTGTCTTTTTTGGGTTTTATGTGAATGGGCACCCCCAGTTCCAGTTGGATGCCAAAACGATCAAGGGGGCTCCCTACCCTCCCTACCCAGGTCTGACAAAAGACAAACTGCCCATCCTAAAGATCAAAATGACCCCCCAAAGATTGCATCCTAGTACTGGCCCTAAGTAGCTACTAGTAAATGAAATTATTACAACTTAGTTCTTAGTCCAAAATGCAAGGTTGGCCCTAGCATTTTAGGGGCCCTAAGCAGATTTTTCACAATGGGGCCTCCCTACCTACAGGTCCCATAACCAAACACACCCAAATTATGGTAAGGTTATGTAATTTACACAGTGTAAATAGTGGTACATGCTATTTGCACCCTGGTTTAAATTTGGGCAGATACGATTCACACAGCAGTGTTTTATAATGTATTATAAATCAGTGTATAAAATATCAACATATTCAGTGTAAGTAGTATAAGTTTTGTGATGGAACTTAAATACTTCGCTGGCAGGACGAAATGCATCTGTCACGTAATGGTGCCTCATCACTGTTGACTTTAAATTAAACTTTAGAGAGACCAGTTTCTTCACAGTATGTGCACAGTGGTGTCATTGCAAGTCCAGGAAGCGGGTAAACGCATCATCGTCATGACCCTTGCACTCCACGGGCCCGTGAAATGCTGAGTCGCTTCAGTGCCAAACCCTCAGTGAGCCCTCCTAGTCACAGTGAGAACACATGTTTACAACCCCAATTCCAAAAAAGTTGGGACAGTATGAAAAATGCAAATAAAAACAAAAAGTTGTGATTTGTAAATTATATTCACCCTTTGCTATGTTGAAAGCACTACAAACAAACATTTTATGATGTTTTACCTTGTGAAATTTATTGCTTTGTTTTTTAATGTACAGTAATTTCAAATCAGATGATTGCCAAATACTCCAAAAAAGTTGGGACAGTCGAGTGTTTACCACTGTGAAACATCACCATTTCTTCTAATAACACTTATTATTTTTATTTATTTATTTATTTATTTAACCCCCACTATTACCCCTCCCCACCAACCACCAATCACCAACCCCACCCTGACCCCCAACGAACACCCCTGTGGTCACACATAATAATACGCCAAAAAAAAAAAAGAAGAAGAAAAAAAGAAGAAAATATAATAATCATACATAATTAAAACTATACTTCTCTCTCCACAGCCCCTCCCCAAGAGTCCCCCAAAAATGCTAAATAACTACCCCATTTCCTATCAAACAAATCCAAAAACCCCAGCCTTCTACATGACACCTCCTCGAAAGCTGCCAACCTCCCTATCTCTGCACACCACTCCAGAAATGAAAGCGCTCCAGCTGACTTCCATCCCCTTAAAATAAGCTGTCAGTCAGTCATAACACTGGTTACAACCCAATTTTTTATGTGTTTATCCCCCATACTGATGACTACCCCATCGTCCAAAATACATAGTCTGGGGCAAAATTAAATTTGAGTGCCCAATACGTCACACATAAAACTCTGAACCTTCAGCCAAAATTCTTGGATCTTAACACACCACCAAAAAACATAGGTTGTGTCTCCATCTTCTGATTGGCATCACCAGCAGGTGGGTGTGTCTTTAAGGCCAAGCCAATACAATCTAGAGGGGGTCCAACAGAATCTATGTAAAATCTTGAATTGCATAAGGCGCATCTCTTGATACAGACTTGACATTTTTTAGAATCTTAGCCCACTCTCCCTCCTCCAATACCAAGTTTAAATCTTTCTCCCATAATCTCTTAATAGAAGTTAAAGCTCCATCCCCTAGACTCTGAATTAGCAGGGAGTAATACACTGATGCCTCATGACCTTTTGCAAAAGCAGTAATCACCTTTACCAGAGTATCTGCCACATCTGTCACAGGGGGGTGCAGGACCGGAGTGGGATTCATATTCAGCCCGGGATGTCATGTCCAAGTCAGCCCGCACCCAAAAGGGGGGTTGGAGGTGAAGATGATAACAATAAAACAAGATCACAGCAAAAATATGCAATATATGTAATTACTTGAAAATTATTTAAGCTCTCCATGTCATTATACCACATACGGAATTCACTAAGATTTTCATTTTGTCATAAGACATCATTGTATGTGTTGTAAAAATAAGTGAATGTTAAAGGGATATTTGATCATTTCCTCACCCTCATGCCATCCCAGATGTGTATGACATTCTTTTGCAGAACGTGAATGAAGATGTTTAGAAGAACTGTTGGTCCATTCAATGCAAGTAAATGAGAAGCGGTGAGAAACAGATAAATAATTAAGTCATTTTTTACTATAAATCTCCACTTTCACTTTCATAAGCACTCTTCTCTCTTAAGAGTTCTTCTTCTGTTTTTGGTGATTTACAAAAGCATATTGCCCCCTACTGGGCAGGGAGGAGAATTTATAGTAAAAAAAAAAAAAAAAAAAAAAAACAATATTGACCTGTTTCTCACCCACCCCTAACATATCGCTTCTGAAGACATATATTAAACCACTGGAGTTGTATGGATTACTTTTATGCTGCATTTATGTGATTTTTGTACCTTCTGAGTTCTGATCACCATTCACTTGCATTGAAAGGACCAACAGAACTGAGAAATTCTTCTAAAAAGCTTAATTTGTGTTCAGCAGAAGACAGAAAGTCATACACATCTGGGATGGCATGAGGGTGAGCAAAAGATGAGAGGAATTTCATATTTGGGTAAACTAAGTTTATTTTAAAGACTATCTAGGCACATAATAACACTGTAGAACTGTAAATGTTTATAACTCTTTCAAGATGTACAGGCTCACACTTTAAATGGTCAGTGCTTTGTATTTTAGATAATTAAAATAGCAACAGATCCAGTGAAACAATTAAGGTTGAGTGATTGTTTTGAAATTTTTACATGCCATTCAAAAACGTGCCATTTTACAATGATAAGAGTGAAATAAAAGACTAAAAATAACACATTTGTACTTTTCTTTTACTTGGAATGTAAATGTTCAGGACAAAGGCAAAATGGTTACTGTCTCTTTAAGAGGGTTTTATCGCATGATACAACATTGAAGGCACTTTGTGCAGTTTGTTTCGTTCAGTTTAATCTTTTGAGAGCTGTAAAGTCCCATTTTTTTCATACCGTGTCGTGCTGTTGCATCTGTATTCATTTACTTTAAGTATTCTGTTATTTTGTGGCTATTCCCAAAAATAGTACAGAGCAGGTGGCACAGCACTGAGATCCAGGAATCCCAAAATGTTGAACCAAATTTTCAAAGGATCTCAACACTCCACTCTCATATAGGTCTCCAAGTGTAGTAACCCACCTCACAATCCACTCTGACTAGCAGAAAGGGGACTTATTAATACATAATTTGGGGTTCAGCCATATGCTAGAGGCAACATTAAAATAAATGTCGGAATTAAACAGTCTGGACACGTTTGTCCATACCGAGTGCAAATGCGAGATAACGGGGTGTAACTTCTCCAATTTGTTTGATAGAAAGGCTTTGCAATGGCGAAATAGTGGCAAGAACGTCCTGTTCAATACAAAACCAGGGAGGGGCTCTCTCAGGTGGAAGCGACCAATGAGCCAAATGTCTGAGACCGAATGCATAATAATAAAAACAAAAACTTGGATAGGCCTAGCCCACCTTTGTCAGTCGGCCTATGTAACTTATTGAAAAGTAATCTAGGACGCTTACCATTCCAAATGAAGGACTTTGCTATTCTAATAAATTGCTTGAAATAAGAGAGGGGGACATCTACAGGGAGAGATTGTAGCAGGTAGTTAAATTTGGAATACAATTCATTTTAAGAACATTAACCTTCCCAATCATAGATAAATGTAATGAAGTCCACCTGCCCACATCGCTCGAAAACCTTTTTATTAAGGTGTCAAAATTAACTAATAAAATGCCCAAATACTTAATGCCCTGTTTGGGCCACTGGAAGGCGCCTGGCTGAAAAGCCGTTACTGAGCAGTACGCTGTCAGAGCCAAAACTTCGGATTTAGAAAAACTGACTCTGTATCCTGAGAACTTAGAAAACAAATTAATAATTCTGTGGAGGCAAGGCATAGATCTAATGGGGTCAGAGACGAATAATAAAATATCATCAGCGTAAAGCAAAAGCTTATGCGCCATACCTCCCACCACCACCGCTGGAAAATCATCTTCCCTTCTTATCGCGGCTGCTAATGGTTCCACGGCAAGACAGAACAATAATGGGGAAAGAGGGCAACCCTGCCGGGTGCCCCTATCCATTTGTTTGTACCGCCACTTCCGGGTGTCTATAAAGTAACTTAATCCATCCAAATAATAGTATTCCCAAACCCGTATATTTCCAAAATGTTTAAAAGGTAATCCCATTCTACCATATCAAAGGCCTTTTTGGCGTCAAGTGAGATTGCAGCGACCGGTGTCTGATCATTCACCATTGACCACATGATATTGATGAAACGCCTAATGTTATCAGAAGAGCTGCAGCCCCAAACAAACCCCACCTGATCTATATGTATAAGAGATGTCATAACTTTACGTTATCGGTTAGCCAGAATTTGTGACAATATTTTTACATCTAGCTGGATCAGGGAAATTTGACAGTAACTCTTACACTCGCTTGGATCTTTGTCCTTTTTAAGAATCAGACTGATCCGAGCTTGTGTCATGGTTGGCGGAAGCTTTCCATTCTTTAATGATTCTGTATGAACGTCTCACAAAAGTGGAGCCAGTTCTGTAGCATAAGATCTAAAAAAATTCAGCGGTAAAGCTGCCTGGCCCCGGAGCCTTGCCCATAGGCAAGGCCTTAATTACCTCGCCAAGCTCCTCCAAGGTTTTCTCAGAATCAAGAGAATTTTTTTGCTCAGTTATCAGATTAGGGAGTTCTAATGGTTCCACAAAGTTTCTAATATCTTCATCAGTAGACAAAGATGTGGAACTATAGAGATCAAGATAGAATTCTTTAAAAGCATTATTAATATCAATGGCCGAGGTAAATATTTTTACCACCAGCAGATTTCACTGAGGGAATGGTTGAAAAAGACTCTCTCTGCTTTATATATCTAGCCAAAAGCTTCCCTGCTTTGTCCCCGTCTCAAAGTATGACTGTCTTGCCCTGAATAGCCAAAACACCACCTTCCGTGACAAAATACTATTATATCTGTATTTCAATTGGGTCAATTCTCTGAGGCCATCAGACGACATTCGGTGCTTCAGCTCTGACTCCATGAGCTCTCGTGCTTTAGATTTTTTGGTGAATGAGGCATACTGTATGATCCGAGCCCTTAGAACCGCCTTAAGTGCCTCCAAAGCCACGCCCACAGAGGATACAGAGGACCAGTTGGTCTCCATATAAATATTGATTTCAGTCTTTATCATTTGTTGGAATTCAGGATTTTGCAAAAGGGATACATTGAAGCCCCACTATATGATTTATTTTTCTCTGTATGTGACAACATCTCTAAACTCACCAGGGTGTGATCTGAGACTAAGATGTTTCCAACTGAGCAATCAACAACAGATGAAATGAGGGACTTAGATATAAAAAATTTTTTTTTTTTTAAACTATTCTAGAATAAATCTTATGGGCTGATGAAAAAATGTATAGTCCCTATCAGATGGGTTCAAAAGTCTCCAAATATCTGTAAGACCAAGATTTTTACACATCCTGTGAAGCGTCAGTGTTACTCTAGGGTGTTAACACACTTTTGCTTCACTATGGTCAAGGACTGAGTCCATCAGTAGATTAAAGTCTCCTCCCAATATTAAATTGTGAGGGGTGCCTGCGGCTTGCAACATCCCTTCAAGATCTATAAAAAAAACCCTGATCATCAGTGTTAGGTGTGTAAATATTAGCCAAAATCAACCTTTGCCCCTGAATTTCTGCTAAAACAATAATGACTCTTCCTAATTTATCTTTAATCTGTTTGAGACATTTGAATTGTAGATGCTTACTTATCAGTGTAATGACTCCCTTGCTCTTACTTGAGCCAGCATTAAAGAACAAATGTCCACCCCATAGCTTCCCAAATTTTTCAGCTTCCTGTGGGGAAAGATGCATTTATTGAAGAAACACTATATCATATTTCTTACATTTAAGAAAAGAAATAACCTACCTTCTTTTTATGGGGTACCCCAACCCATTCACATTCCACGTGGAGAGAGACAGTCCACTCATATTAACATCTGACATTTTGACATATTTGAAAAAATAGACTGTGTCTCAAAAATAAAACTATAAATACCACATTCCAACATTAGTGCAACAATCAAACCCCAAACTTCCCCCCGAATCAAACAAACAGAAAAAGAAAAATGTGCGGATTAATCCCGCACACGACAGCACCAACTGGCGTCTATCCCTCTAAACTCAAACAGTCCTTGTATGCCTACGAGAGCCCCCATGACAACTTTGCCATCGGATTGCTCAAGTCTGGTGTTTTTATACAAGTTTTGTGAGACAGAATTACACAACCTAAGATAATCTACAAACTCCAGCCAATAGGCGGAATAAACACAAAGAATGTGTAGATTCATCCACATAACTGTCCCAAAGTGTTGTTCCTGCACAAAACAAGCTCCAGCCGCTAGCAGAACCAGCACAAAAAAAAAAAAAAAAACCTGTTCAGTTTCCTCGGGCAGTCAAACGAATGTTCAGTGAGCCAGCCCATTTGACTGCTACATGAGTGCAACAAATTACTCAGTCACTCCAATGTCCTACAAGAAATACTCCACAAAACAAACTCCAACCAATAGGAGGCATAAGCACAAAGAACGTGCAGATTCATCCACAATATTGTCCCAAAGGAGTGCTACTACACAAAGCAACTCCAGCCTCTATGTGGAACCAGCACAAACAAAAAAGGCGCTCAGTTTCCTCGGACAGTCAAGTGAATGTTCAGTGAGTCAGGCTCACTTGGCTGCAATGTGAATACCACAAGATAACTCAGTCCATTGACTTTATGAAGGATATCACTTGCTGGGACATGTAAATATTTTGCGGCCATCCTTAGCATCTCTTCTCAGTTTGGCCGGGAACATCAGTGCAAAAGCGACCTTCTGTTGATATAAGAGTTTCTTGCATTCCTTGAACCGATTATGTTTCTCTCTTGTCAAATTTGCAAAGTCTGGGAACAGGAAAATGCTGTGGTTCTTCCAAGAAAGACTTCCTTTACTCCTCGCCTCGCGTAACATGAGATCTTTATCGGATGATCTCAGAAATGTGGCCAGAATTGATTGGGGCCTGTCTCCCTCAGCGAATTGCCAAGCCGGAACCCTGTGAGCTCGCTTGATTTCCAGCTTATGGCCTGTTATGTCGAGCAGACTCGGGAAGAGCCCGTCCAGGAATTTCACCATATCCTGACCTTTTTCATCCTCAGGAATTCCAACAATTCGGATGTTATTCTGCCGGTTACGGTTCTCCAAATCCTCCAGCTTCTCCCAGATGCGCTCCAAATCCACCCTGGTCACTAGTGGTTTAGCAGCTAATTCCCTCTCCAATGACTCCAGATAACTGATCCGTTTCTTGACATCCCCCAATCTTGTAACCACCTCAGTGAATTTCACTCCGTGGCAGTGATCGATTGACGTATTACAGCAAGATCCTCCAAGTCAGCAACGACCTTCGTCAGCATTGCCGACACATTCAACGATTCTCGCCGAATTTCCTTCACTTCACCGGCCAAATCAGCTCCCGGGCTTGCGGCCTGCTGCTCAGGGGCATCAGCTTGAGCAATTAAGTGTCTTTTAATGTCTCCAGAGCCTGAGGATTTTTAATTCTTTGACATATTGTCTTCCAAGAACAGTTAAGAATCAGGGTGTATCGAATCTCACCGGTTTATGACACAAAAAGTATTAAAACTAGCAAAGTGCGCAGAGCTCGCCATTCACACGTCCGAACCTCGCATGGCGCCACGCCTCTAATAGCACTTATTAAGCATATAGGCACTGAAGGCACAAGTTTATTAAGTTTAAAAAGTGGAATTATCCCCCATTCATCCATTATAGAGGTCTTCAGCTACACAGTTGTACAGGGTCTTTGTTGCCGTATTGTGTGCTTCATAATGTGCCACACATTCTCAATTGGAGATGGTCAGGACTGCAGGCAGGCCAATCTAGCACCCGCACTCTCTGCTTATTCGGCCAGTATGTGGTTTAAAGTTGTCCTGCTGAAAATTCTTAACTTGCATCTGTGGATGCAGCGGCGAGTGGTGTTGACTAACAAAGGTTTACTAAAGTTATCTCAAGCCCATGTTCATGATATCCATTACAGATGAATTATGTTTTTTAAGACAGTGACGTCTGAGGGATCAGAGATCATGCGCATTCAGAAGTGGTTTTCGTCTTGCCCTTTATGCACCGAGATTTGACCAGATTCCTTGAATCTTTTAACTATATTGTGCACCGTAGAGGGTGAAAGGCCCAAAATCTTATTTGCTGAAGCATCTGTTGGCAAATTGACAAGTCTTGAATGATCCTTGCTCTTGAAGGACTAGGCTGTTTTTGGAGGCTCCTTACATACTATGACCTGATTGCCCAGGCATGGGGAGTAACATATTACTTCTAACATTGTTAGGTAATCAGGATACAAAAATAGGTAACTGTAATCCATTACAGTTATGTAAAAACCCATCGTAATAAGATTACAGTTACATTTTCAAAAATTGGGATTACTGTTAGGATTACAATTTTTAATTTCTGAAAAGAAATTTTGAATATTCCTGACATAAAGTGATACAAACATCTGTTTGTTTAGAGTGAGAGATGGTTTAGATGCATTCTCTTCAGGTTCTCTCTCATGACTCACTTGAGTCAGGAGCGCCTCCTACTGTCGCATGCACAAATAACACCTGTCTCACATCAGCACACAAACAACTGCTTCTTCGTGATGGCCACGGAAGAACATCAGCACTCTGCTCTCGAGGCAAACAGCTGCTTCTTCGCGATAGCCACAGAAGAACATGCATTATTTTCTTGGATATTTTGACATTATTCACTTTTTAAAAGCGAAAAATGAAACAAGTTCAGTGGAATTTATGCCTTCCAGCTGTGAAGATGCTCTCATTATCAAAGGACCTGAGAATCTGAAGGTAATACGAGCCACACAGAAATCACATTAGCTAGGTTAGATAAAATTTGTTCAAATTAAAATGTGTTAAAATGAGTTAGCCTTAGTGCACAAAGAAATTTGTGGCCCTCATCTGTCACGTTCAGTGGGAATGATGAGACTCAAGACCCAAGCGCAAAGTTATAAAAAACAGAGGATTTATTAAAATAACAAAAAGGGCAAAAACGAACCGAAAACAAACATAAACAACCCCGTAGGGGAAAACGAATAAACCAGAGCTGGGGCAGAAGGCAGCAAGGAACAGGACAGACTGGACCGGGTTGGGAATAACAGGATCAAACAAGACAGGAAACTGACAGCAAGACCAACTTGAATAAACAAGCACACAAGATAAACTGGCCCTGGACAGCACACACAAGGAGACTAAAATAGGGAAGGAAATCAAACAGGTTACCGCAGGGCAGGTGTAACAAATGAACTAATAATGGTCAAACAAGGAGGCGGTGTATGACGCAAGACAGAGAGGCACGCAGTGATACAGAAACAAAACAAAGCCACGTGCTCTCACAAGACAACGAAACACCCGAATGGCATGAGCTCACATTGCCAAGGCAATAAGGCAATATACGTCCATGCCAACCGGCAAACAAGAATGAATAGCAACGCCAAACATGGCATTTCTTTGCCTTCTCACACTAAATGAAGCCTAAGTATACATCGCGAGGCAAACGCCACGCGATGCACGCAACAGGTGACAAAACCAAGACAGGACACCTGTGTGAGAGTTCGGCCACACATACACACGACATCTCAGACCGAAGTGACTGAACCACAGCACAACATGAAGACAGCTCACAACCCGCGTGCGCAGCGCAAAGCGAGCGCAACGTGTGTCCGCAGTCGCGAAAGACAGACATAGATTACTGACAAGAGTGCATGCCACCAAGTTAATAAGTGCAATGCACTCACACCAATACAGGACAAGACATGGAACATGAGTGTCCGGATCCCGACACCAAGACCGACCAAAAACACAAGACAGACATGGGACGATAAGGGCACGGTCCTGTCAGACAGAAACCCAGATTGACAGAGTGACAGGACCGTGACACTCATCATTTGGTGGGAGCAGGAATAGCTGTCAATACTGACATAGAAATCCCTTGGTTTACATGGCTGCAAATGCGAACTGTACTATATTAGCCAGGACATCCTATATGTTGTTCTGTTCTGTATTGAAGCTGAAAAAATATCCCTCCCCCAGGTGAACGGAACTTAAACCTTCATCATTTAAGAAAAAAAAGTTTTGAATACAACAACAGTACAAAAATCAACCGAAAAAATGCCCTGGAAAACCTGCTATGACTTTCTCTCCTTTTTCACCTCTCATGATTTTGCATCCCTGATCAAAACATATCAAAATTGTACACACAAATACCAAATGAATTGAAAATGTGTTTTAAGTTCTTAGGAAAGAAATGTCTTTGAAGAATTTATCTGAATTTGATTAATTATTGTTGAGAACAGTTCAAATGTCTGGGTGAGGGAGACATTCTGGCAAATATCACATGTTCAGCACTTACAGTAATCAGGAATAAGTAACTGAAAAGACACACTAAAGGTTTATATCTGTTTTGATCTATTCTTTAAAACTAGATTCCTCCTCATTGCCCCCCCCACAGCTAGTGGCGCCCTAGGCAACCACCTAGTTCACCAATGCCTAGAAACGGCCCTGCATGCTGCAATCGTCTGATTTGAAATGACTGTACATAAAAAAATTAAAAAAAAATCAAATTCACAAGGTAAAACATCATATAATGTTTAGTTGTAGTGCTTTCAATATAGCAAAGGGTGAATATAATTTACAAATCACTCCTTTCTGTTTTTATTAGCATTTTTCATACTGTCCCAACTTTTTCAAAATTACTTTCCGTTATATCACACTCCCCTTAGACATTTTATTTACACCTTTTGTGGTCTTTTTTACATTTAAAATAAACGACTCTTAGATGGCTGACAGCATACAGCAACTGTCTGTCTTCACTTACATGGGATGGAAATGGGGAGAAGTGTGAAACAGGCAAAAGGGGAACTCTATCTCTATCTTGGACTTGTCAAATTCACATACTTATGTCTCCATGCCTGTTCTTCAACGCTTATATCATATTTTTTTCGAGATTTGACAGGTTCCATCGGACTATTTCCATGCGGATAACTGGGCTGTTTTGCCAGTGCTATTTACACTTAGTGCAAATAATGAACCCGTGGTAGGGGGCCCTCTGGTGGTCGCGGGGCCCTATGCTGCTGCTTATGTTGCTTAATAGGTAGGGCTGACATCTCTTGTTATAAAAGTGACAACAGCTGCCTTTAATGTGTCTGTATTTTAATGCACTCCAATAAAAATACTTTGGAGTTAAAAGTCTACAGAAGAAAACAGCTTCAGCTAGCTGGGTAAATTTGGCTGGTTTTAGAATGGTTTTGGACACATTTCAGCTAAACCAGGCCAGGGTGCACACACACAGTTGTTGTTTCTCTCTCTCTCTCTCTTTTTTTATTTTTTTTTTTACTTTTTTTATATTGAGCTAATTATATTTTCATTTTCGTAATCGTACCCTTACCTCTAAACCTAACCTATACACAAACCTTTCTGCATTTTTAGAATTTCATTAAGATATAATTTAGTTGGTTATTAAGCCATTTTCTTCATCAGGACCATTGGCTGGTCCTCACAATGTGGGCAACACACACACACAAACAGATGCGTAGATAAAGGGGCATGGATATAACCCAACAACAGGAGGGGGTGCAGCTGCAGAGAGGACTTCAAGCATCATTCTCATTTTGTAAAGCACCAAATAGACACACCAGCATTCCTCATGGATAATAAATAAATATTTAATGAAAGAGGGACTGAAGTCAGGACACCTGTCATGGATAAATCTTATACATCAGGACAACTATATTACACCAATCTGCCTCGACAGGGAATTGTCTAAAGAATTGCTGATGCCCTCCCCGAGGAGGTTCCTGGTGTCGTCCACCTCCTTGCCTCTTACAGTGGGATGGGGCTGGAACCTAACTGTGTATGTGGGGCTCTTCACAGTCCTGCTGGTGCTGATGGGACTTCTTTTGTGGATGCTGCTGAAACAGCTCAGGAACTCTGTGGGCATTAATATCCATCAGCCCAATATGGGTTCCTGCAGAGGTTATGTATTTTGACGGAGAGACCAAAGACACACAGCATGGATAAAGGTTTTAACATTGAAAAAACTAAGATTTACATACTGCTGTGATTTCTAAAGCAGCTGGACAATGAGAGATCTGACTATAAACCCAGTGACTGCCTGAGAGGTGTGGAGAGTGATGAAGAAGAATGCACTTTTAAAAACTGTATGAGGACTTTTTAGTTCAGAAATACAGCTTTGGAGAGGAAATGTGAGACGTGTTTTTATCGGCATGTGTAGATTATTAATCATACATGGTGGGTACAAAATGAATTATGTGAGGGTTTATAATCCATGCTGCCTAATCTCCAGCTATGAAAATATTATACTGAAATGAAAGTACAGTATACACATTATTTTGTTTGATGTTCTTGCATGCAATTTTAATTCACAAGTTAAGCAATAAAAACCAACAAAATTCACTCATTACACACACAGTATTTAAAGGTTCTGTGAAAAGTTATACAATATCTTTGCTAACTAGTTTCTGGGTAAGAAATGTTTGTTTTTTGGCATGAAGAGAGTGAAATCAATACCTTGCATAATGAGAAAATATCTCAAATTACAAATTATTTTTTCATAACACCCATTAATTCTTTTAGGAATTGACTTACCATAGGGACCTAACAAAATGAAAACCTTTTAAAAAAGTCAATGAAGATGTCACGCTCCTCGTTAAATGATTTCCCCATGGATAATATGATTAAAGTCATTACTCTGTTGAGTAATGCATTTGTGTTTACTTTTTGTGTGCTACTGTCTAAACATGCATTTGCATATGTGTGTACATGTGTTCAATCAGCATAATGTACCACCAAGAGTGATATTGTAATGTTCTAATCAGTAAAAACATCTTCATCCATGAATCCCAATGAAGTCAACGCTGTTGCTTTCCTTCCGTTGTTATTCACAGGGCAATTGAGGTTGTGTAAATCCAATAGGCCTAAAAGAAATAAACTTAACTAAACATCTCATTAAAAGCCACTGACAAAAGCATAATTCTTCAAGGAAGGCCCAGCCAATCAATCTAATATATTGCCCAATCAATCACAGATTGAAGCTTGGGATGTCACAGCCTGAAGCTAGCCAACTGTTTAAGTATTCAAACTATTGATTACGTTTTTTAACCCTTAAATGCATGGGTGTTTTGTCAAACATATTACATACTCTGTTCTTTTGAGACCCAGCACGTATTTCTATCTGTCACACCAGAGACTTTTGCCCTAGCGGCCACCAGAGATTGCTAGGTGTTTAAGAGAATTTTAGTTTGAAGTTTTGTTTACCTTCTTGTGTCTCCATTCCTGGTTCCTGCCCTGATTGTTCCCAGCTGTATCTCGTTTGCCCCAGTGTATATAATGTCCTTGTTTCCTGTTACCCCCATGGATGTTCTGTTTGTTCTGTTTCTGAGTTTTAGTTTTGTTCCTGTTTTTTCCAAGTTTTGTATCTGGAGTCATTTTCTGATTAAATCAAAGCTGCACTTTGATCCTGCTCTTCGACTCTTCCTGCAAATGTTACACTACCACAAATGTATCTACAAAATGCCCAGATAGTGTCTGATTTCCAAAACAGTTTCAAGATAACTTGGAAAAAAAATAAAAATAGAATAGTATATATTCTGATATATTTTTATGTTTTATTTTTATAAATCAAAGAGATGATGCAGCAAATATAGAACAGGATTTATTACTTCCACACTGAAATTTCATGAGACGCAACTGGCTGTCAATCACATATTGAGCTACACATAACACATAATCTACACATACATAAGATACACAGAAGCTACACATATGTATTTTCTCAGGCACTTTTTGAGTGTAGATAGACACACAACGTACATTATTTCAGTAGTACACCCTAATGACAACAGTCATATCATAATATTCATGTGTTACGCTTGCTGTAGTTTACTTCCATGTTGCTTCTTCATCAAATAGCAATGTCAAATGTAAATCAAGTCAGTCACTCGTATTCATAATATATTATGTATGTGTACATGCATATGGGATAATAATAATTCACCACTGTCACACAGAAAATTATCTTGATATAGCAGTAATTTGTGTGAATATAGTTATCATTTGTCTTGTTATAAACAAAGAAACAGATATCCTGTGATAGTAAACTTATGTAGAAATGAAATAATTATAAAAAATATTATTTTTGGATGCAAAAATAAACCCCGACCCTATTACATATCTAAGGTCTTTAATGACCCAATACACTTTTGGTAATTAAGCAGTTATAAAAAATACTTTTTTCTATTCAGAAGAGAAAGGTTGAGGAACACTTAAGAGGTGTGGGCATAACTCCAAAAAAATGAATGAGGTACATGGGGTGGAATGAGGTCCCGGGTCACTAAAGACCCGAGGTATGCATTAAAGGGTTAAGATGAGCATAAGCAAAATAAATAATCGTAATTTAATCTTAATTCAAACTTTATCAAAATGTGGAGTAATTTTATCTGAAAACTGGCAATAAATAAATAAATAAATAACAAAAGTTCCATGATGATCATTTTCATGATTTTTAGGTTTGCTTGTTGATTGATTGGTAAATAGATTGATTGGTTGGTTGATTTTAATAGTTTACTGTGTCATTTTTTTGGAAAGGTTGCATAGCCCTCAAACAAACAAGTATAAAACAGATACACATTCAAATGAAAACATTAGTAACATCTTTAATCTGCACCAAGCAGGCTTATTTTATTGCTAATGTTAATACATATAGTAGCTACTGGCTCTATAGCTACTTGCTACATTTTGAGGTTTGCATTAAAATAGTCTGTTTCAAATTGATTTGTGACCTGTGTGAAAGCTCTGCGCCTCCTATCCAACAACCCCCTCTTGTTTACTGTCAACACCTCACTTCTCCACGAGATAGTCTTGACTATTGACCTATAAAGGTTTATCTAACCTAACTAAATAGCCTACAATGCTGATAAATATAAAGTTATATGGATATAGTTATTATATGGGAAGACTATTCACGACGATGTTAACGTCAGTCAATATGATTGACAGGTGGGTTAGAGGGTGTGGCCTACAGTTAGATAGAAGTCCTTTCAGTCAGAGTATGCACGCGCCAGAAGCCTGACACCTCGTGCACAGGTGGCGGAATATAATAGCAGGTGCGTTGTTTGCCCTGATTGAATATATAGAGAAGAAACTGAGTAGCCTAAATAAGTAAATTACATGAGTTATGTTGAGATAGAAGAGTAACAGTCAACTTTAAATTATCATAGCAAACTCTAAATAATTTGCTCTATGTGTCGTGTGTAGCGGGTTATCGATGAATTCCACTATTTGTATTTCAGCACTGGTCTGATAATGCAGTACCTTTCTATGCTTTGTCTTTTCAGAACTTCACAAAGTGCTGCCTGTACCTGAACACATGGTAAGAGCGCCCCGCGATGTTTATTATTATTAAACCTAGTAATAATGAATGGAAAAAAAATGTATAACTCTAAACTTGGAAAGCGGGGGTGTTGGGGGGTGTTTATCGATAAATTGATCTATTGGTGTTTGAAATTTGGACTGCTAATGCGCACTGATATGACTTTAAAAGCAAACACGTACATTAATAAGATAATGTTTTGTAATGTAGATCATAATGTTTATTAAGACCTGCTGCACTGTTTTCTTTGAGTAATTAAATGTCATGCGGTTGATCAGTGAAGAGTGTGCAACAGATGGCAAGCCAACAAATTAAATGAATCTTAAACGAATATTGATATTTAAATAATTAAGAATTTGGTTTATGGGTTTAATCAGCTTTATTTTTGTGTTACATTTTAACAAGTCAGGTTTAAATCCTGGCTTATAACAGCAATGTTTGTTTCAATTGTTTTGTTTAACTAATAAAGTAATAATTGTGATTATACCAAACAGTAACAGTACAGTAACAGTAAACAGTTAATGTACTCCACAATACTATCCCGATAAATGAAGATCCGATCTGTGTTGGCATGGTGACTGTTACCATGGAGGTTAAGGTGATGGATGATTGGATTACAGCAGATGAGACCTGTATCGGATCAGACTGATGAAAATGCAGGTCACTGGTTTGGCATTATAGACCCATTCCTGCCAGAACCAAGCAAACACTCATAAAATGTAATATATCTAAAAGGATTATCCATGCTTGGTCTGGCATATCGGGTTGTGTTGTTTCTTAAAAGTTTAATGTCATGACACTGAGGGCATACAAGTTGACATTATTTCTGAAATCCCGTTTAGAAATAAAGGGAGCATGAAATGTGTTCCTAAATCTGAAATCCTCAATATACTACCTGTATCTCAAAGAAAAGATTACACAAAGCTACTGCTTAAGGTATTGAATTAAACAGAGTCTCAAGGTTAACCGATCTCTAACCTTCAGCCTGAACATAAACTCAAAACCCAAACCTAAAACCTTATCTCATCCTTCACCCAGCTCTAGCATTAACCTGAGCCGTACACCTGGTCTATCTTTAATCAGATGTGTATGGATACAGATAATGTGTCTATATGATGTTTACAGAGGTTTTAAATGGTTACTAGAAAGATTACAATCACAACATTACCTAGAATTGTGGATTTGGTTGGCTCTTGCCTTTTAAATGTTATTTGCCTTCCACATCAGACCCTTGAGCAATACAGTATTATTGGTTTGTATCATCTGTCTGCTAAACTCTGGTTGACTTTCATTATTTTCACATGATAATGATAAATACTTAGTAAAAAGACATAAGAATGATGGAGACACTGCACACATGAGGTTTAATAATGAGGTTGTAGGTGTTTCTCATATTGTCAGACACCTGCGCTGGACTATCCGTGCAATATTTACCCATCTCAGATGCCATCATGTTTTTCATGGTCCTGAAAATTATATAGCCCAATTATTTTGGTTTGACTTGTTTCCTCTTAACCTTTTAAACTCAGATGGGCCTACCAAAAAATAATAAATAAATAAATAAATAAATAAATTATTATAGTTTTAAAGCTTAGAAGCTTTACTTTACAGTGCATGTAGGCATTATGACCAAAACTGAACTAGTGCTTTGAAATTTGCAGACAAATCAGAAGTGTTACATTTTGATAATATATTAATAATTTTGCACTGTACATATTATTGTAATTGGTAAAAACATCAAACTGATCAAATAGCCATGTGTCATGTGTCGTTGGAAAGCTCTCAAAGAGTAGAATACAACCAGCCTATTTGTTTTACTCAAAAAAAAAAAAAAAGCGAGTAATATCTGAGTATGTCTTTGACATACATGTTACATGCAAATAGGTGTTGCTAATATGCCGCGTTTTCACTTATAACTTCACGGAAAATAAAGAGAACATAAAATACCATTACTTAGAGTCAATTATCTTTAAAACGAGCCCACGTACAATGTAATCGAATGCACAGATCATTAGATAATCCACACAAAGCACAATTTGCACACAGCACATAATGTACTATCTGGCTAAAAACACGTTAGCTTTCCTGGATCAGATGACTTCATTGAAAATGATGTAGTACGTTGTCCAGTGTCATGGAACGCTAAAACAGTTGTATTAGGATTCAGATTGCTACAACCAGAGGTGGAAGTCATCCAAATATGGACAGAGAGGATCGTTCACTTTAATTACATATGGCCACCAGGAGATGGTGCCTAGTACATGACAGACTTAGTGATGACTATTATTACAATTATTATGTCTTATTTGTTTGGAGAGGCTTTTGGACACTTGGAGATGTTTTTGGACACTAGGATAAATAACTTTTGTAATGCTCAACTTTTGATTGCTTTTTCATATCAACACAAAATTTTACTCAGCTACAGGTGACATGATTGGGAACAAAACAAAGAAGTTTTTTGGAGCTACCTCATTTACACCCTGAGATATATAATGTCAAAAACGATTTTTTTTTTTTAAAAGTGAATTTTCAGCGGTTTCTAAGGCTGAGAGTCTCAGAATTGATCATTATCTAGATTATAAGATATGTGAAAAGTTTTCTTTAAAATGACCAAACACTTGACACCTTTTTGTCAAATTATTAGCCTTTAATTTTGAGTATGCCACTGAAACAGGAAATCTTTAAAAACGTCCTCAGAGATAAAAGGGTGAAGTGTTGTACATACACTAATAACAAACCATACAAATACCAATATCAGTAAGTGGTCCAGTGTCAAAAATATTTTGCCCTGTGAGTTTTAAAAGTTGCTGTGTTTTCAGGAAATATTCTTCACCTGCCACTTTATGCATTTGAGGTTTGAAGAAGAGAACCACTCTGCATTAGTGTCCTGAAAATTTATATTTATTCTTTTGCAGTGTCCTAAATTTTACTATTGTATTATCTGCAGGCAACCAGAGGCAGTGTGAAACCCTTTGTGCACTTCAATGCAAAGCAAGATGCAGAACTTTTGCGGAAGGCCATGAAAGGGATTGGTAAATCAAACCAAAAATCAGAATTATTTCTACAGTGATACATACAGTTCTCTGTATTACACATGAGTTTACAGACATAATTGCTGGACAATACATAATGTTTATAATGAAGTTGAGCTTGAAAGTTATATATTTTAATCTGTGCTTTTCAACCCCAAACAATGGCAATAGCTAAATACAGATTCAAAATAAGCCTTTGAGGGTTTCTTTGTCAAGTGTTTTCCCCAATGGGTTGTGTAAGTCAGATTGAAGCAATGTAAACAAATAGCCTTATTTCTCACATATTCATGATTAGCAATCATTGTGATACAATGACTCTTAATTGGTTCATTTGTAGCAAATTTTTCTGATCACTGAATTAAAGAAAAATGTATTCAGTCTTCTACATTATCTCAACATGTGGACGCTCTGTGTCCTCAGGTACTGATGAAGATACCATCCTCATGTTACTGACGGCTCGCTCGAATGACCAGAGACAGGAAATTAAAGCAGCCTATAAAAAAGCTCATGGCAAGGTAGGACAAAGCATATTACATTATTATTAGTATATTGTTAGATTGTTTTAGTCCATGAATATTGTCTTTTCTACTGTATATAAATAGTCAAAATGTCAGTACCACCATTGTAGTACAGTAATCACACTTAGTTGAGTGTATCATCTAAGTATACAGTGGTGTCAAAAAACATTTGTATACTTAAGACCCACTTACAGATTTATGAATGTCATTGCATTAAATAACAAACTGTCAAAGAAAGTGGCAAATGTCCATAGTTAATGCGATAGCTGTGGTTACTCTGTTAAGACACCTGATTGAACTTGAGGGAAACTGACTTGGAACTGATATAGCCACTAAATATTAACATGAGACCAGTTAACTTTTCTAGTAAAAATCTTATAATAGCTGCAGGAGTTAAATATATTTCCAGTCAACACTTTTCTAGACTGTATATTTTAAATGCACAAAATATTAGATGAAAATTAATTCTGTGGACGTTCACTTTCATAAGTTATAACCAAACAGGAGAGAATCTCCATAAACTGTCAGGCGGAGACCACATTATTGTTTCCCCATTAAATCACTAAGAAATACTGCTGTGTATCAATAACACTATGTCTAGATTATTAATTCTGCCTGTACCATTGTTTAGCACATACGAGCATCAACATATTGATGCTGGCATAATTCACTACTGACATGTGCATCCAATGCAATGTTAAAATGCTAATGAGATTCACAAATGCATTATAATGAGCATAATATTTTCTTCTCTTTCTTGGCTCATGTTCTCTCTCTTTTTCTCTCTCTTTGCCCCTCTCTGGCTTTCTCTCTACAGGATCTAGTAAAAGACTTGCGCTCAGAACTCGGAGGGAAGTTGGAGGATCTTATTGTGGCCCTTATGTCTCCACCCACAATATATGATGCTTATGAACTTCATAAGGCCATCAAAGTAAAGTCAATCACTTCCATCTTTGATGAATTATAATAATAATAATAAATAAATAAATAATTGCAAACACCTTGTTATGAAAATGCTTTTGCAATATGATAAACTTGAGCCAATCTTCTTGTCTTACAGGGAGCAGGTACGGAGGACAAAGTTTTAATTGAGATCCTGGCCTCCAGGACATGTGATGAGATAAAAGATATCGTCAAGGCGTACAAGAAAGGTAATATCTACTGTGCAGGCACAAACTTGGGCAACCTAAATCCATTGAATTCAAATATAAGGTTGATGAATGACCACGTCCAAGCCATTACAGACATTTATGCTTTGGACATTCCAAATAAGTAATCTGAAACAGAACAGATCAATCTTTTAGTACACTGAACACCAGACAGCTTAATTGTCCATTGTTAGTTTTGGGTTTCCCTTCGCCAAATCTGCCTCATTGTCCTAATGCAAACAAACAGGCCATATGGAGAACTGTAAAGGTGGGGCAATGCATGAAAGGCATCTGAGCAAGATATTTGAGAGGGAAGAGGACACACTTCGTCTTCTGCAAGGCATCACTGTTAAAGCCGATACCCTCCTATTACAGTCAGTTGAGACCATTAAGCAGAAATTGTCACATGAAGTGTGAACAATCAATAGACCCTGTCTCATGTGTCATGACCTAGAACATGGAGGCAAGCTGGAGAAAGACATCATGGGAGATACGTCAGGACATTACCAGAAGTTGTTGGTGATACTCATACAGGTAATAAAAGTGATTGCTTCTCGGTTTTTAGATAATTGAAAAAAAAGAGAGCCAGAAAAGAATGACAATCAAAAGTGTTGTGTAAACCTGGGCGGTGTGACGGTTTATACCATGCAACAGGAGAAATGTGTCAACCAGTAGAGATTCTGCTATACTGCAGTAGATATATCCATGCAGCTATCAGTAAACAGACATCTTTATGTTATTTACATGTGAGAACGACAAAGAAAGATAGAGGAATGACTTGTTTGCTGAACAATGTTGCAATATGCCACATACATTTTGAATTCAACTGATGTGCGGTCACAAGTCGGAACTATCCGTTTTATAATGACAGTTTTATTGTTTGGAGTCTTCTGTTTTTAACTTTTATATAATGTTAGGCTTAACAAATAATTTGTTATAAATAATCATCTTTGCGTTTACAGCCAACAAGTTCCAAAATAGAGATTAAAATTGAAATAAAGTGAAGGTGTATTTCAATCTGATATCCAAAAGTAGGCATAACCACATGGTAATTTAATATATAAACCATTTCATAATTGAATTTCAAGCAAAAATATCTATGTTATAACTATGGGTGTAAATCGCAAGTTTCATCACGATGCAATCTTATGTCGATTCTTTTAGCCAGCGATGTTTGCTAATACCTCAAAGTCGGCCGTGATGCGATTTTTGATTTGATTCGATTCAGGGCCTGCGATCCATATTACGAAATTATGTTCCTAATTTACACAATTAATAACATTTATTATCTCAAAAATGCAACCAAAATATAATTTTAACATTTTATTGAGCTCTCTGAAAAATGCAAATCTCGTATCCAGATTGGGACACCCATAACAAAATAAGGTACTTCAGTTGTTGAATAATATGGAAAAATAAATAATATAAAAAATAAAGTCACATACATGTGATCATCAGTTGTTTGAAGACAGCTCATTGGCTTGTGAAATGAGGTAAACACTACAATGACAATTTGTCATCTCTACAACTGTCAAGCAAGTCTTTCAGTCCAAAATACTTACATAAACATGACTTGTTTTCGACAGGAGAGTATGTGTTATCCGCATCTTTTCTTGGCTACAACTTCCACAGTTGTATTGAAAAATTCTGGAACAGTTTATTAAGTAAGTTGATGTGAAGATGTGAAAAGTCTTGTAATTGATGTTGGTGCAGGGCAGGTGTTTTCTCTTTCCCTTATGAGGTCAGAATGTCAGGGCTGTCAAGCTGTTTGACATGGTTAAAATGCTCCATAGTGCTTTAAAATAGAAACTTTTAATTCATGTAGAATTCAAATGGGTCGCATGCACCACAGTATTGAAGGAAGCCTGATTTAATTGCACATGTGAGCCGCTCTGTGCTATTCTGTAACCGAGATCGCATTTCGAGGGAAGCATGGTTGATGGCTGCACACGGATAGAGCAGAGCGCAACTTCAAACACCCATGCGCACATTCGTGTCCCACTTGAGAGAAATAATTAGTGCTTATAAAGCGATATGAATATCATAAGGTTGCTGCATTGCCTGGAAATAAATGTACATCTTAAAAAATATACATTAATGTTTACGTGTTGCATCGATGACATTGCATCTTTGGTTTTTTGATCGATGCATTGATCCAGATCACAACTAGTTATAACTATATTACACCGCTTATACCATATATACTGTACATGTATACCACCACAGTGTCATTTCCAGCACATTTTAAATTATGTATTGTGTTCAACATAATTCTGTGATGGAAATAACAGTGATGGAAATTAAATTTTTAACCTTTCTGAAATAAAATGGCTCCTTTTTCCAGCTAAGGCTAATTTCGTAGCTAACATTTTATATATATTTAAATTAGAGCTATCAGAATGAACGTGTTAATGCATGCAATTAATAAAAAAAGTTTAAAGCGTTAATTTTTCTTAATCGCGATTAATGCATTTACCGTTAATACAGAATAAACACTGGTTGGGAGGGTGGAACCTTTGTAATGTGACCGCCTGGAGTCATTACACTGACGCACACCACAAACACAAACACAGCAGCAGAGTCAGAGTGATAAAATAATGGAGAAAGGACCTCTTACACTATTTGACGTACAAAATAAGCCCAGATGGGACTTCTGACAGAAATCAAGTATTTTTCAGCCTATGTAAGGCGCATTTTAATTACCACAGAAGCACGTCAAGTCTTAACTATCACCAAACCGCAGAATGAGATATTTTTGTCTGCAAGCACTTTTCATGTGGAGTTCAAAGTGCCGCTTGACGATGGCTTTGACGCCCTGACACGAATCATCAATGCGGCTTCACAATTGCTGTGGAAAGTCACAGTCTACCAGCAGATTAATATTGTGGAGGATGAGAGTTTAGGAGATTTAATGCGCATTGCAATGAATATGCAACCTATGTGGGGACTAGTTCTTTCAATTAGTCAACCTCCCACTTAGAGTTTGGGAAACGTTTAATGTTAATGTTTAATGTTTAAAATTAGTGCTATTTTAATGCATTTCTATCTTTATACTGTGGAGGACTTTGTTCGGAAAATGTTAATAAAGCATTATAATGTTACATATTCTTTTCTTTTCTTTCCTAAAATGGAAAAAAATGCTTTTTGACAGGAAAAGAAGTATATACATATATAGTGTCAAATTTCAGCACTTTTAAAATCTGCAATTAATCGCGATTATCTACAAAAAATTATGCGATTAATTGCAAAAACAATTTGTAATTGACTGACAGCACTAAAATAAATATATTAGGATATATCCAAAAAACACACAATTAAAACATATTCTCACACTTTTTGCATAATCTGGCAAAATTACAGTATGATTGGATTTCTTCAAACATCACTTGTCTCATATTTAATCTCAAGCATGTTCTTCACTGACACTTTTGTCAACATGGTTAGCAAGTACACTAACTAAAAACTTTATTAGGGGTAAAATAGTTTGGTGTGGTGAAAATGACAATTCAACTGTGGGACATCTGTAATTTCTGAAAAATGTATAGAAATAATTTTCACACAGTAAATATTGAAATGGTTTATTTTACTCTTTGTTTAGATTGTAATAGTTTTCTATTTTTTCAGATTGTTTAATGTTTAAAGTCTGGGTCTGGAGCAAGGCTAAAAAGTCATTTTTAATATGACCTTTAGACTGCAAAAAAACAAAAACAAAGTTGAAATCTGTTAGTTTTAATAAAACTCAACCCATATTTTAATTTAATATATTCATGTAATATATTTTGGTCATATTGTCCACCCCTGCTGTTGAGTAGAGCCAGAGATGGGAGAAGCAGTAATAGTGGGAAGATAGCAGACAGATCTCAGAGTGTTAACATGAGCACTGGTGAAGTCATCCTTAAGTAATTAAAACAGGTCTTGAGATTATGCTGTGGAGAAGATTAAATGTTTCTCAGGGGGTAATTCAATATTGGAGTTTACCAGGTTGGGGAAAATTCCACATCCTGTCTCAGGAAATTAGGTGATGGATGAGAGCTGGCATCTGATCTTTGTTATGCTTCTGTTACTACACTCAGGCAAACAGGGAGGAGGGAGTGGATGAGACCAGAGTGGAGAAAGACGCCAAGGTGAAGTTTAAAACAGTCACACTTTTTAGAAGACTACATTTTGAATTTCTTAAAGGGACAGTTAACCCAAAAATGAAAATATTTACATAATTTACACACCTCCATGTCATCCCAACCCATATTATTTACATTCATCTGTGAAACTCCAAAGAATTTGTTAGGCAGAATGTCCATACTTCAGTTTTCCATACAATAAAAGTTGTCAAGCTCCAAATAGGACAAAAAAGCACCATTTAAATATAATAAAACTAGTCCATGCAATGTGCTATATTCCAAGTCTTCTGAAGTAAGCAAAAGACCACAATTTAAGACGTTATTCTCGGATAATCTTCCCCTCTGTCGTGCCGCTCAAATCTCATTTGCAGTCACAATTTTAAATGTGTTGCATATAGCATTGCGATCGATCATATGATCTTTTTTAATAAAACACAACCACAAATTAAATTTGTGAGCTCTGACATTTTGCCAAACATCTCCCTTTGTATATTTCAAATTTAATGTTAATTTTGAGACAGATGGTGTCCGACTGCATTTGATATGTTAATGTAAACATGGAAAAGACAACCAGATCCTCAGGTTTAAGGTGTGACTTTAGAAGTGTTTGTTTGTTAATGGTGTTTCAGGAGCTGTTTGCTGCCGGAGAGGAGAAATTTGGCACAGACGAGGACAAGTTCATCAATATACTCGGCAACAGAAGCTCAGAACACCTGAGAAAAGGTGACTGTTTGTGTGTGTTTTCAAAGCCTTTTGAAGCAAACAGAATGGCCTTGAAGGGCCATCCTAATGGCTTTGGTGCCCCTGTTTCAGTGTTTGATGCCTACAAAAAGAACGCCGGCTGTGACATTGAGGAGAGCATAAAAGATGAGTGCACTGGCAACCTGGAAGCATTGCTCCTGGCTGTGGGTATGAAATGAAAACCCTGATGTTTGTTTTAGAGCTTGCACGACTACTCATTTTTACTAGTGGATTAGTTGTCCAGAAATATGGTAAAATAGTTGCCAGGTCCCTTTGCTGTTGGCATGTATAGAACAACCGTAACTATGATGTGATCCACTAGTGGACACAGGGCAGAGGTGTGGACTAGTGGCAAAACTAATCGACTAGTCGGTGCAACCTCTAGTGTATCTACAGGTGCATCTCAATAAATTAGAATGTCGTGGAAAAGTTCATTTATTTCAGTAATTCAACTCAAATTGTGAAACTCGTGTATTCAATAAATTCAATGCACACAGACTGAAGTAGTTTAGGTCTTTGGTTCTTTTAATTGTGATGATTTTGGCTCACATTTAACAAAAACCCACCAATTCACTGTCTCAAAAAATTAGAATACATCATAAGACCAATAAAAAAAACATTTTTAGTGAATTGTTGGCCTTCTGGAAAGTATGTTCATTTACTGTATATGTACTCAATACTTGGTAGGGGCTCCTTTTGCTTTAATTACTGCCTCAATTCGGCGTGGCATGGAGGTGATCAGTTTTTGGCACTGCTGAGGTGGTATGGAAGCCCAGGTTTCTTTGACAGTGGCCTTCAGTTCATCTGCATTTTTTGGTCTCTTTGTTTCTCATTTTCCTCTTGACAATACCCCACAGATTCTCTATGGGGTTCAGGTCTGGTGAGTTTGCTGGTCAGTCAAGCACACCAACACCATGGTCATTTAACCAACTTTTGGTGCTCTTGGCAGTGTGGGCAGGTGCCAAATCCTGCTGGAAAATGAAATCAGCATCTTTAAAAAGCTGGTCAGCAGAAGGAAGCATGAAGTGCTCCAAAATTTCTTGGTAAACGGGTGCAGTGACTTTGGTTTTCAAAAAACACAATGGACCAACACCAGCAGATGACATTGCACCCCAAATCATCACAGACTGTGGAAACTTAACACTAGACTTCAAGCAACTTGGGCTATGAGCTACACCACCCTTCCTCCAGACTCTAGGACCTTGGTTTCCAAATGAAATACAAAACTTGCTCTCATCTGAAAAGAGGACTTTGGACCACTGGGCAACAGTCCAGTTCTTCTTCTCCTTAGCCCAGGTAAGATGCCTCTGAGGTTGTCAGTGGTTCAGGAGTGGCTTAACAAGAGGAATACGACAACTGTAGCCAAATTCCTTGACACGTCTGTGTGTGGTGGCTCTTGATGCCTTGACCCCAGCCTCAGTCCATTCCTTGTGAAGTTCACCCAAATTCTTGAATCGATTTTGCTTGACAATCCTCATAAGGCTGCGGTTCTCTCGGTTGGTTGTGCATCTTTTACTTCCACACTTTTTCCTTCCACTCAACCTTCTGTTAACATGCTGGGATACAGCACTCTGTGAACAGCCAGCTTCTTTGGCAATGAATGTTTGTGGCTTACCCTCCTTGTGAAGGGTGTCAATGACTGTCTTCTGGACAACTGTCAGATCAGCAGTCTTCCCCATGATTGTGTAGCCTAGTGAACCAAACTGAGAGACCATTTTGAAGGCTCAGGGAACCTATGCAGGTGTTTTGAGTTGATTAGCTGATTGGCATGTCACCATATTCTAATTTTTTGAGATAGTGAATTGGTGGGTTTTTGTTAAATGTGAGCCAAAATCATCACAATTAAAAGAACCAAAGACTTAAACTACTTCAGTCTGTGTGCAGTGAATTTATTTAATACACGAGTTTCACAATTTGAGTTGAATTACTGAAATAAATGAACTTTTCCACGGCATTCTAATTTATTGAGATGCACCTGTATATACAAAGAATTACAATAACACCAGCTATGTGGACAGACTGAATTATCACTCATGTTACTAAAATTAATAAACTGAAATATTTCTCTCTCTCCCTTTAGTGAAGTGTGCAAAAAGCGTGCCAGCTTATTTTGCTGAATCCCTTCGAGAGTCCATGAGGGTATGAAGGTTGATTTCCATGAGATTCACATCAATAATTTTTGCCCCTCTGGCAAATATAAATTGGATCATTTGCTGCTCATTTGGATAATGAAACACTGTCACTTCATGTGAAAGAAAAAAAAAAAACAGTAAATGAATGTGTTAGATCTGAATGATAATAAAGATGAGAAAACTGATTTTACACATTATTGGTTTGTTTATTGACAGCGTGCCGGCACCGATGATGAAACACTTATAAGAATCATGGTGTCCAGAAGTGAACAGGATATGCTGGACATCAGAGCGCAGTACAAGAAGATGTATGGAGAATCACTCTACAGTACCATACAGGCAAGTTACACACGTTAGCTTAGCTGTCTAAATAGGAACATATTATATGACTATATGACTTCTGGAGGTTTTATACAAAGCTAATTATAATGACTATAGACTTAACCACACCCTACCCTAAAAGACAACTCAAAAAACAGTTTTTACTTTATTTATGAATCAATTTTTCAATCGAGGATGTCCCCAAATGGAGGTTTTCTATAGTTAAATACATATGCACACATAAACATGTATAAATCTTTGCATGGTTTTTGTCCCGATTCACAGGAAGACACCGCTGGAGATTACCAGAAGGCCCTGCTTTACCTGTGTGGTGGTAATGATTAGAAAGTCTTTATCTGAACTTTAAATTATACACATTCTCTTTCACATTTTCTCAGTTTGTGTAATTACCCTCACATCTTTTAAGCCCTGTGGCTTATGAATAAGTAGTTTTAGTGATTGATAATTGAAGGTTATGTAGACTTGGTTTGCTGTAATGATTTTGTGGTTTCAGGCAGGTTAATGAATTGTTTAGTTTAATGCATTGTTTCAAAATTGTGTGAAGACTTTTTAAATAAAATCTGAAGGACCATATTCAATTGCCATGTTTTGTAAAATCTCATGCAGTTCATTTGTTTGTTTCACCTGCTCAAAATATAACTTTTGCCGATAGATGTCAGTATTGTTCAAACATTTTGTCCACTTTCCCTCAGACTATGCTATGGAGCCCCTTAGAGGAGAGGACATGAATTTTATTCTGAAATAGTTTTGCATTGCCTCGCTATAAATTTACCATGGATTTACTACAGAATTTACAGTATAAAGTACAACCATATTTCAACCATGATATTCGTAGTGAAATTCATATTGATGATATTCTTAGTGTTAATACAGCAAAATTGAAAACTGTGGAAATTAAAATCATAATGTTGTGGTTAATATGGTTTTACTGCAAATACCATAGTTTAACTGGTTTAACTATAGTAATATTGTAGACAGTAGTAACCATAGTTTTTGGCGGAAATCATTTATCTGTAGTAATATTGTAGTGACAATGACTGCTGTAGGCTAATCATGTTTTGTTTGAATTTTTTGGTGGAAACCATGGTTTTACTATAGTAATATTTTAGTAACTATTAAAGGTGAGTTAAGTAACAATGAATTTTTTTGGTGGTAACCATGGTTTTTGTACAGAATACTGTATCCATATAGTAACTTGGTTTACTATGGACTGATTATTGTGGTTACTAGGGTTTTTCTTAAAAATATCATATTACGAGGGAACACAAAACTTATTGCTAAGGGAATGCAAATTATTGCGAGGGCACGCAAAACTTAGTGCAAAGGGAACACAAACTATTGCAAAGGTTATGCAAAACTTATTGCAAAGGGAACGCAAACTATTGCGAGGGCTCACAAAAATTACTGGAAAGGTAACAAAAACTATCATGAGGGTATGCATAAATTCTCGCCCTGTCCTGTATGGGGTGCCGTACAATTCCATCCCTTGTCAAAATTATTATTTTTTTTTTAATGTAATAACAGTTTTCCTTAACATCCTTTAAAATAATGGTTCGAACACATGTTGACATTCTGAAATAATAAAACACATTTAATTTCCATGTTTTGTAAAATTTTATGAAGTTTATCATTTTGCTTCACCTGCTCAAAATACTACTGTTGCCAGTAGATGTAAGTATTGTTCTAACATTTTGTCCACTTTCCCTCAGCCTATTCCATCCATTGTCAAGAAGAAGAAAAAAAAAATTCACTGAAATAACAGTTCTCCTAAACATCCTTTAAAATAATTGGTTGAACAAATGCTGACATTCTGAAACAAGAAAATAAAATGCTAAGGGACACATTTAATTTCTATGTTCTGTAAAGTCTCATGAAATTGATCATTTTGTTCATCTGCTCAAAATATTATTATTTTCTGCCAGTAGTAGGCAGTATTGCTGTTACAAGTTGTCCACATTCCATCCGCTTTATGGACTCCAAAGTGCATTTTTTACTTTAATAAAGGTGCTCCTAAAACCTAAAGTGCTGAAAATACATTAATATTGAGAAATGATTTATTGAATAAAAAAACTTCCACTTTTAGAAAGAAAAATATATAAACATAATATAAAAATATAACAATATAAAAACATAATACACTTTTCACTCTGGGTGAAATACTTGCATTTAAACACTTTTATTTCATTGTCAACACACAGTATGATAGACTGGCACTGTGGTTTCAAATCATGACAATAAATCTCCCTAAATAAACTTTCCAAATGCTTACAAATCCACACCGCTATAGATACAAAATGCAAAAGTCATGTGAAAAA
This sequence comes from Myxocyprinus asiaticus, assembly GCF_019703515.2. NCBI lineage: Eukaryota > Metazoa > Chordata > Actinopteri > Cypriniformes > Catostomidae > Myxocyprinus > Myxocyprinus asiaticus. The sequence goes on from NC_059365.1 coordinate 31,371,592, forward strand.
TACAGTAGTAAGTAGCTTTGAGCATGTGGGACAAATCTAAAGAGTTATTGTCATCTAAAATAATCACTTTACTTCATACATTGCTTTACCGCTGACATGACATCATGTGATTCTTATGTGAACATTTTTGTTTGGGTCAAAGTGTTTGCTTCTGATACACACTCTTTTGTACACAATGAACATTTGAAGCATTAGCAGTAGATGGAATTATATTAGTTGACCTTGAAAAATGACCTTGTGACCAGTCGGTTAAAAGTAACTGCAAAAATGAAGCTACTTCAGAGAAATGTTCTAGCATCGTTTGTTTGCAGATGCCACACAGTTTACTATTTTGTTATCCATTACAATGAAATTCATACATTTTAACTGTGGCTTAGGTTGCATACTGCAGTATGAGCTGCGCAGATGTTGAGACTCTAATAAGATCACATTGTTTTATTTTGTGTGGTATTTGGATTGTGTGTGTGTGTGTTTATTGATACAAGCTCTAAATGGCTTTACTAAATCCTAACTCTGGCACTCTCAGCACAAGATTTTTTTTTCTTTTCGTGGATGGAATTTATTAAGGTCATTATTTCAGCCAATCAGAATTCAGAATGTCAGGGCGTGGAATCAGGCCACCTCAGTCCACATGGAAACCATTAAGAAAGCCCACCCTGCAGAACAAAGGATCCCCTTAGGAGGTAACATGAAAACTACGTTTCAGTTCATCTCAATGAGAGATGAAATCAGTGTGTGTGTGATTCCATAAGAAAGTTAAGCAACAATTTAGCATCATACCTTTATGGAAAGGTCAACATTTCTTAGTTGTGTTAAGTGTTACCAGTTTCAATGTTTCTCTCAAAGCAAAGAGTTGAAATCAGTTTTTTTTTCTTTCAGTATTTATCCAGCAACCATTAGCAAATGTATTGTTCATGGGAATACCTGTTGTAGTAGATTTGCTCAAGCTTATCCCAGGGCAACATTATACCACACTGGAATTTAACACTGCTATTCTCAATCCAGTAACCACATCTCACATTTTTTCTTTCAGATGGCATTAGACACTTCATCTAAGGAAACAGCCTCTTCTTAATGTAGTTTTTATCCTCTAGTTTTTTGTTTTAAACTCAACAGGTATCGGCCTTCAGAGTAGGTCATAGCAACATGCCCACTTGTATTTGTACACCTGGAGTTACTTTTCTTTTAGGTTCATCTAACTATAAAGTTTTTCATATATGATATAATTGATGTTTTCTTGTAATTACATAATGACATAGTTAGCAAACTTCAGTCAGCTACATAAAGTGTTCATCATTCGCTGGGAATGTTGTTTTTGGAAAGTAGAGGCCACAACATGAGTGAGTGTGTTTTATTTCATAATCACAGATGTGCACGGCTACCAGAAACCCACAAAATGCTAAAATCAGTTTTATGTGCTTGCATATTCTGGTTCATGACTAACCGCTTGTACTGTAGAGAGAGCCACATCCTTGTATATCTTTATAAATAAAGTTTCAAAACAGTAATTTACAGCTTTCATAGAAAATATTGAAAGCTTTTGTGTTGTTTCAAGATGTTTTGGTCATATGTAAGATACAGTAAAACTGTAAAAGTAAATTGTAATACAACAAAAACACAAAAGCAAATTCCAATTGAAATAATGGTAATCATGGGTTGATGTATACGATTCTGGTCTATAAAGATTTCATGCCGTTTTAGCTGGTCAGACTCCAAACAACTAAATAGATAAAACTGAAATTTTGCTGCCAGTATGAACAAAGTGTCAGAAGTTTTGAAGTTGACTTAGTAGTTTTAGATCAGTGTTGTGTCTGCTGTTTTTTCACTTCGTTTTTCTGTTTAGGTAGAAAGGTCTTGTGATGGAGAGCCTGTAATTTGGAATTTTCATTCATCCCTGTGACAAAAGACCGTCTTAAGTGTTTTATGTGTGAGTTGAGCTGATGAGGACAAACTTTTAATTGAGTTAGCTATTAGCTAATGATTCGCACAATCTCGCTCTTTCTTTCTCTCTTGCATTTATAGAGAAACAAACAAAACAGTATTTGCTTTATGAATCGATTTTCCAATTGAGGATACCCATAATGACACCTAAAGGCAGATTTTGTTAGATTGAGCTGACTTTTGGGGACAATATAGCTAAGTACACACACATAGTACACTGGGTTACATTCTTCCATCATTAGGATTAGGTAAGTGATCTAAATGGGTCAGAGAAATAAGCAAAATTCCACACTTGCCAGTTTCCACGCTTAGACTCAAGACCTTTCCAAGTTTATATGAGCATTCCCATCCTAGTGAGGACAGGAGAAATTAAACAGAAAATTTAGGAATTGTATTCCTGTATATTACTTGATCACTCAGTTAGGCATTAAAAACAAACAAATAACTTTTCATAGTATGAATAGCTATAATACTGTTTACTCAGGAACACATGGTGTTCTCCACACATTTTAATTTTAAAAGGATCACTTTCAGCAGCAGTTGATTGTCTTTTCCCTTTAATTTTCACCGTACTGTATTTGTACTGTATTAGATTTAGAAGCCGAGAAGGTGTATTTCAAAAACTAAAAATCATTAGTGTGACCTGAGGTATTAACTATGGCTAGCACTCATCTTAAAATGTGCTGGATAGAGTTTTTATGGATTATGGACATAGAATATTAATATAATGTAAAAGAAGCACATTTAAGTTTATTATTTCTAGTAAGGAAGGACTAATGATAATTACAGGAATTACACAATAGTCCAAAGTGTATTGCTTGTTTTTGTGTCTTGGAAAGATGCAAGGTGCGTGTCGATGGAAGACCAGGAAACCATAAGAAAACATAGTAAGTCATATTTATTTTTAAATATATACTAATTATTGACAATATTAAATTACATAAGTGTGTGTGTGTATATATATATATATATATATATATATATATATATATATATACAGTACTGTGCAAAAGTCTTAGGCACATAAGCTGTTTCACATCTTAAGATGGTTATTTATATCTTCAGCTTTAGTGTGTCAATAGGAAATATAAATGTTGGACTCCCAAACATTACTTTTGCAAATAGAAGAGATTAGGATAGAAGAACAGGGAGCCCTGCAACAGATGTCATGGCCCCCACAGAGCCCCTCACTGAACATCGTGTCAGTCTGAGATTACATAAAGAGACAGAAGCAATTGAGACAGCCTAAATAGGTAGAAGAACTGGTGACGAATTCTCCAAGAAGCTTGGAACATCCTATCTGCCAACAACCAAGAAAAACTGTGTCCAGGTGTACCTAGGAGAATTGGTGCTGTTTTAAAGGCAAAGGTAGTCACACCAAATATTGATTTTAGCTTTATTTATGTTTACTGGACTTTGTATGACATTAAGTGATAAATTAAAACTATTTATGACATTATTTTTGAAGTCCTCACTATGCAACATTTTTCACAAGTGCCTAAAACTTTTGCACAGTACTGTGTGTGTATACATATATATATATATATAATCTCCCATGTACATTTTAGTAACATCCCAACAAACACAGAAAATTCCACTAACGTTAGCTTATGGTTTCCTAGATTTTATTTTTATAACCATAAACTAACGTTCTAGGGACCAAAAATCGTAAGTGTGGACCGTCTGTTCTACATTAATTGAATATATATAAAAATTAAAAATAAAACTATTTTTCAAAGTCAAATAAGCACTCTCACGAGCATTCGTCATTCTCAAACATCAAGAAGAGAAATGTACACATTGGAGACCAGGAGCTGGTGCAGTATTCATCGGCCAGTTTCAGCCTATCGATCCGATCAGGGCACAGATTTGTCCCCGCGGGCGGCGGACTGGACAAATGTGAGGACGAGCGCGTGTCCTTCAGTCTGAAATGCGCGTCCTTCGGCGCTTTCCTGCACATGCCGGCTCTGATCAGCGCTGTAGAGTCTCGACACAAACCCTTCTTCTTTTTTAACGCACGGGCGATCTGTTTCCAGTAGGCTTTGGCATTGGATACGTACTGCTGACATGCGGTGGGCTTCGCTACATACTCGCAGTCGAAACTCTTTGCACCGTTTTTACAGGTGACTCCCAGTACAGACGCATCGCCCTCAGCTGCTGCGACCCACATGCACTGCGCTCGGTCTTTCAGTGAAAATCTCCCTCTCCAGACACCTGTGTCACTGGATACATTCGGACCACTGTCATTCCGTTGACCTCTTCTCCCTCCTTTTCCATCTGTTTGTGCTCTCCTCCCTCTATCTCTCAGGCTCTTCACATGTAGAAACTGTTGCACGAGACAGGTGAAAATTAGAACAAGAGCGATGTCTTTTACGCGCATCATGTCCTCGTCGATTTTTTTTTCAAACAACTGCAAAGAAAAATGGATCTGACATTCGTGGCCACAAATTAGTTTAGCGTCTTGTAACCACAACAGGATTGAAAAACTAAAATCGCAATGTGCAGCAGGGGTATCCCTTTCTGATATATCCAGTTAGCAATATATAAATCAATCAAAATTTTGTGTGACAGTCGGCCTAACGGATGGTATGTGAGCTGTGAATTCGGTGGTGTTTCACACCTGAAGTTCCTGCTCGTGCCATTTATAGCTCTTCTCGAGCAAGCACTGGCCTCCCTCAACAGTTTTCACACTGCACGTGTGCGCAACACCAAAGCTTAGTCTCTGGCCACACATATTTTTTTTTAAACAAAAATTGTATTTTACTGGGTTATTAATTAAAAAATTGGTGACTTGATAGGTCATGTCTCATTTTATTTATAAGGCATAACTGATAATGATTTTATTTTTTATTTTATTTTTATTTTTTACATTTTCGCATTTCAATTTCATAACACAATTCTATTAAATTGAAGAGTTAATCTTTACCAAAGTAAAATAAAAAATCTTAAATATTTTAAGTCCTATTATTTTATTTAGTAAAACATTACACAATTTAATTTTATGGAATTTTGTTATTAAATTGAAATGCGTAAATCTTACAAATAGGCAAAAAAATTTTTTTGGTGAGTGTGTGTACATATATACAGTATACAGCATATATACACTATATTGCCAAAAGTATTCGCTCATCTGCCTTTAGACGTATATGAACTTAAGTGACATCCCATTGTTAATCCATAATGTTTAATATGACGTCGGCCCACCCTTTGCAGCTATAACAGCTTCAACTCTTCTGGGAAGGCTTTCCACAAGGTTTATGAGTGTGTTTATGGGAATTTTTGACCATTCTTCCAGAAGCGCATTTGTGAGGTCAGACACTGATGTTGGACGAGAAGGCCTGGCTCGCAGTCTTCGCTCTAATTCATCCCAAAGGTGCTCTATCGGGTTGAGGTCAGGACTCTGTGCAGGCCAGTCAAGTTCTTCCACACCAAACTCGCTCATCCATGTCTTTATGGACCTTGCTTTGTGCACTGGTGTGCAGTCATGTTGGAACAGGAAGGGGCCATCCCCAAACTGTTCCCACAAAGTTGGGAGCATGGAATTGTCCAAAATCTCTTGGTATGCTGAAGCATTCAGAGTTCCTTTCACTGGAACTAAGGGGCCAAGCCCAGCTCATGAAAAACAACCCCACACCATAATCCCCCCTCCACCAAACTTCACAGTTGGCACAATGCAGTCAGACGAGTACCGTTCTCCTGGCAACCGCCAAACCCAGACTCGTCCATCAGATTGCCAGATGGAGAAGCGTGATTCGTCACTCCAGAGAACGCGACTCCACTGCTCTAGAGTCCAGTGGCGGCGTGCTTTACACCACTGCATCCGACGCTTTGCATTGCACTTGGTGATGTATGGCTTGGATGCAGCTGCTCGGCCATGGAAACCCATTCCATGAAGCTCTCTACGCACTGTTCTTGAGCTAATCTGAAGGTCACATGAACTTTGGAGGTCTGTAGCGATTGACTCTGCAGAAAGTTGGCGACCTCTGCGCACTATGCGCCTCAACATCCGCTGACCCCGCTCTGTCATTTTACGTGGCGAGTTGCTGTCATTCCCAATCGCTTCCACTTTGTTATAATACCACTGACAGTTGACTGTGGAATATTTAGTAGCGAGGAAATTTCACGACTGGACTTGTTGCACAGGTGGCATCCTATCACAGTACCACGCTGGAATTCACTGAGCTCCTGAGAGCGGCCCATTCTTTCACAAATGTTTGTAGAAGCAGTCTGCATGCCTAGGTGCTTCATTTTATACACCTGTGGCCATGGAAGTGATTGGAACACCTGAATTCAATTATTTGGATGGGTGAGCGAATACTTTTGGCAATATAGTGTATATATATTCTGTCAGGGTTGTGAGGGTTACTTTTGAAATGTATTCCACTACAGATTACAGAATACATGCTGTAAAATGTAATTTGTAACGTATTCCGTTAGATTACTCAAGGTCAGTAACGTATTCTAAATACTTTAGATACTTCTTCAGCACTGGTAGATTTTTTCACTTGTTTTGACTATAAAAACTCTGCCAGTACAGTAAGACAAAATACACATGTTAAAAATACATTCTCTGAAAAACATAAATATATTATAAAGTGTTGTTTCTAAAACAAGATCAATCTAATTGATCTTGTTTTAAGGATTTGTAGATATTTTTACAGAAAAACAATACAAAAATTATTATCAAGAATATGATTTTTGTCCTAATATCAAAGGTCTTAATAGAAAAAAAGAAATTATATGATCGTGTCTGGTAATGTGCATGTAAAATGGCTAGAAATAACATTTTAGCTTAGCATAAAGCTGACAATTTACACAAGGTTTATTTCTATTTCTTCTGCTCCAAACTTACTTCAAACTTACTTCTCTGTCTGCTCGTATGAATGTAACGCATCATAAGAAAGTGTTTCACCGCTGTTCAAATGCACTTTGGATCGCATCATTTATATGTTTAAATGTTTTCCATCTGAAAGGACTAAATATTAAATGAAACAAATGACAATAAAATGCAAAGTAATCTCTTCAGTAATCAAAATAATTTTTGAATGTAACTGTATTCTAATTACCAATGATTTAAATTGTAACTGTAGTGGAATACAGTTACTTATATTTTGTATTTTAAATACGTAATCCCGTTACCTGTATTCTGTTACTCCCCAACCCTGTATTCTGTATATATACAGTATATAAATATACACACACACATTACATAGTGACTTCAATATGAGTGATTCTCTCAAAACCTGTTAAGAAAATGTCTTGTATTTATGCATCATATAGTTCTCTTTGGTACTGCCTTTCATTTTTGTTGATATTAATAAAATCATTGAACAACACCATCTTTTTTGTTGTAATACAATAAAAACATGCCTGTGTTATGCTAATGAAAATTCCCATTAAAAACAATGGGAATAGTAAAAGCTAAACATCTGTATGTGTTTTGGTAATGAAAACTGGGGGGAAAATGTGCTTAAGGGTCCTGAAAATAATGTCATCATGCAAAATAAATAAATAAATAAAATCTTAATGGTCTTAAATATAAGCTGAATTTTCATTATGGAAAAAAAATAATATATATATATATATAATTGTAATTATATATAAATTGTAACCTATGGTATTTTGGCACAAACTATGGTTACCACTGTAACATTTTGCAAAGTAAATAAATTCCTAAAACCCTCACAGAGCCTAACTTGCAAAACATCAGTTTTCCTTACGCAACAGCGCCTTCTGCTGTCACTCTCTTGTAAATCACCCCCACACAGAATGTAAAGATGTAAAAACTCAAGAATTTATTCATGAAAAACAGGTCAAAATGTATACATTATGAGTATAACCTGTAAACTTAATGTACTCTAAAATCGTAGTAGACAGAGCCATCTCCATCTCCATTGTGTATCCACTTGCAATCTGAACAGACCATTGTAGGACTTTATTAAACTCCAATGTGTCAGCACCCATAAATACATAACAAGGATTAATACAGATTATCTTACAAATATATTGTTCAGTACACATGATAAGATGCAATACCTCACCAGTTTATAGTTTATGGGAAACAAAACGTTCATTTGCCAGCATTATGCTCACTGGCTAAATTCACTTTAAATTCAAAAATTCACTAAATTCACTAGTTATGTGTAATCATATTATGCCCTCTGAATTCATAGAGACAAAGGTTTCAATCACAGATTCTGTACATTTTCAATATATAACAATATACCACTGCCCCAGCAGTCATTTCAATTTCAAACACACACTTTTGTGCCTTCTGCTTCTCTTCAGAATCCTCCATTTATCTCCATCAGTCCAACATTTCACATTATCAGACACTTGGAGTCATCTTCAGTGGGGTTTGTTGTCTAGGTGAATGTGAGCAACAGTAAAGAGAGGGTACACACTTTTTAGATACCATTTTCAAATTTAAAATAGATGTACTTTTTGATTACTACCATAGTTTGGTAGTAATCAAAGGGGGTGTTCATCAAAGTCCTACCTTTTTCTTAGTTTTTGAACCATCCTATGAAGAAGGAACACACACCCTGAAATGAGCGCCAGCAGTAGTCCTGTGCAAGTTTCTTTGACTCACTCAGAGGTACTGAATGGGTCGGTTTGGACTCAGTTGGCTTGGGTGTCAGCATTTTCCTCTGTGTGGTGGATTTGACTGCTTTGGGTTGATCTGGTTTGTCCTGAGTAGTTCGGGCTGATTGGACTCTCAATGCTTGGAGCTGTGTTTGCAGTGGTTTAGTAGGCTTTGGTCTCTGCTCTCGTCTGCTTTGTTGTGGTTTTGCCTGCTCAGGTCTGGCAGAGGCCGGTCTGGAGGGCCCGTCCTTTGGAAAAATGTCAGGTGAAGATGAAATTCTAAAGACCATCTGGGCCTCGTCGGATGCTCTCTTGCACATGAGAGGCTTAACGATGCGCTGGCCCTGACAGGCATTTGGCAACTTGCGGAGGTCCCACATGATCTGTTTAAAATAATGCTGTGGATTGTTGTTGTAGGAGCGGCAGACCTGAGGCTTGCCCTGGTACTCGCACCAGTAGGAATGCTCCTGCCTGTGGCATGAGATGCGAAGATTAGTCATATCGCCTTGTCCCGTCACGCTTATGTAGCATTCATCTTTGGTGCCTTTGGTAACAAACTGGATTGGGTCTTCCCAAACGCTCCTCCTGTGAACTGCTGCATCTACGCGACCCTGGGTCTGGACGATGGCTGCCAGGAGGCAGCATGTCAGCAGGAATGTAACTGTGATTTTCCACATGTTGTAAAGTGCATATACTGGTAGAGAGACTGCATGCAGGCTTGGACTCTTGACTCATCTATTTAAGGGCTTTGATCACAAAGGGCATTTTGAGTAAAAAAAAAAAAAATTACCCACAAGTTGCCTCCCTGTCTGGGGATGTGTATGTTGGGGGCGGGAACATTTGCATGGCCGTCTGGTGACTGTCAATGAGAAGTGGGCACACATATGTAACCAGCTGAGAAGAATGCTTGAACATACTAAGCAAAACCGAGTATGCCGCTCAACACACCCTATTTTGGAACTTTCTCAGCATACACCGCAGCTACTGTATATACGTTTCATGTGTTTGTGTTTGTGCTCATGATTTTGGGAAACAATCTGTCCCTGCCCTCCATCGACATAGAAAAGAAATTAAGGAGTCTTGCCTTATATCTTATGAGTACTTAAAAAGAGACATTTAGTGGACCTCCTTAATGCGTGACCATATGTCATTCTTATATATCTTGTTAACAACGGGGTAAAGTTGGTTCAAGTGTGATGAGATGTTTCTGTCAATAAACATACATAAACAACAAAATAAAGAATCAGGCTGTAATTTGGAACATGTCAGGCATGTTAGATGTTCTGGGATAACTGTATGAACATTCACACTTAAAGAGATGGCATTGAGAGGCCATTAGTGAAAAAGTGTGTATGTCTGAACTACTGAATTTTTACAGAGGCATTTAACAAATCACATCTTTGTTTTTAAAGCAATCAATACTGTCTGGGAGAGGGGGTCCCTGTTATGATGCCGGAATTGAAATCCAGAAAGTAAACATCCAGAATAAATCAGTTCAACCATCATGCAATCAACAGCTCTGGGTCTAAGACTACTGTATGTGAGGGGCCGTTTATCTTTTTCTCTGATTCTGGCTTCCTTTGCAGAATATTACTGCCTTCCACGAGTACCAGGTTGCGTTATAAACATAAAACATCTCAATGCATGGAGACCTTTCTGGAGATATCTTACAATTTATGTTTTTTGTAATATTCTATTCTAAGCTAAATTATATATAATATATACTCTATACAGTGGGGTCCATAGTTAATTGAATAATCATCCCCCCCGGTTAAACCTGGAAATAAACTTATAGTTTTAAGATTTTGAAAAATCTACAACAAAGAAAAATTGTGACATGAAATGAAAAAAAAAAAAAATGAAAAAAAAAAAAAGAAGAAGAAGAAGAAGAAAAAGAATATATATATATATATATATATATATATATATATATATATATATATATATATATATATATATATTTGAGATACTGTTCTATTTCTAGGTCACTAATCAATTGCAAGCATTCTTGCTTCCATTGAAGCACACAAGATGTTCTTTGGAAAAATGTTAGATAATGTTGGGATAACATGGATCATCAGGTTTTGCACAAACTTGTGAAGTTCAAAACAAAAACAGGGCATACCAAATATTAATAAATTCTGAAATGTTTTACTCAAATTTTTATACATATAATATAACTTGTAAAGAACAGCTTTGCATTAAATTAGAAAACTGCATAATAGGAACATCTTTACTAGTGCTCTCAGGCATTTGGAACTCTAATAATTATTGCTGTCAGTCGATAAAAATTTTTTAAATCGTGATTAATCGCATAATTTTTTGTAGTTAAATAATCACAGTTTTTAAAAGCGATTAATCTCAGATTTTAAAAGTGCTGAAATTTGACACTATATATACTTATTTTCTTGTCAAAATTCATTTATTTCCATCTTAGGAAAGAAAGCAAAACAATATGTAACAATAAAATGCTTGATTAACATTTTCCAAACAAAGCCTTCCACAATATAAAGACAATGCACTAAAATATCACCAATTCAAGTAACATTAAACATTTCCCGAAGTCTAAGTGGGAGTTTGACTAACTGAAAAAACTAGTCCCCACATAGGTTGCATATTCATTGCAATGGGCATTAAATCCCTCAAACTGTCATCTGCCACAACATTAATCTGCCAGGAGACTGTGGCTATCCGCTTTGTTACAGCAATCATGAAGCCGCGATGATTTCAAATATTGTCAAAAATTCTGGCTAACCGACTGAGTAAAGTTATGACATCTCTTATACATTAAGATCAGGTGGGGTTTATTCGGGGCCGAAGCTCTTCTGATAACATTAGGCGTTTCATCAATATCACGTGGTCAGTGGCGAAGTGGCAGACTCCAGTCGCGGCCTTCTCACTTGACGTCGAAAAGCCATTTGATATGGTAGAATGGGATTATCTTTTTAAGATTTTGGAAATATATGGGTTCAGGAATACTTTTATTGGATGGATTAAGTTACTATATAGACATCCGGTAGCAGTAGTACAAATAAATTGATTAATTTCAGACTATTTTAATTTGGATAGGGGCACCCGGCAGGGTTGCCATCTTTCCCCATTATTGTTCTGTCTTGCCCTGGAATCATTAGCAGCTGCGATAAGAAGGGAAGATGATTTTCCAGGGGTGGTGGTGGGAGGTGTGGCACATAAGCTTTTGCTTTACATTGATGATATTTTATTATTTGTCTCCGGCCCCACTAGATACAGTGCATCCGGAAAGTATTCACAGCGCTTCACTTTTTCCACATTTTGTTATGTTACAGCCTTATCCCAAAATTGATTAAATTCATTATTTTCCTCAAAATTCTACAAACACTACTCCATAATGACAACGTGAAAGTAGTTTGTTTGAAATATTTGCAAATTTATTAAAAATAAAAAACGAAAAAAAATCACATGTACATAAGTATTCACAGCCTTTGCCATGACACTCAAAATTGAGCTCAGGTGCATCCTTTTGCCACTGATCATCCTTGAGATGTTTCTACAGCTTGATTGGAGTCCACCTGTGGTAAATTCAGTTGATTGGACATGATTTGGAAAGGCACACACCTGTCTATATAAGGTCCCACAGTTAACAGTGCATGTCAGAGCACAAACCAAGCCATGAAGTCCAATAAATTGTCTGTAGACTTCTGAGACAGGATTGTATCAAGGCACAGATCTGGGGAAGGGTACAGAAAAATTTCTGCAGCATTGAAGGTCCCAATGAGCACAGTGACCTTCATCATCCATAAATGGAAGAAGTTTGGAGCCACCAGGACTCTTCCTAGAGCTGGCCGCCTGGCCAAACTGAGTGATCAGGGGAGAAGGGCCTTAGTCAGGGAGGTGACCAAGAACCAGATGGTCACTCTGACAGAGCCCCAGCATTTCTCTGTGGAGAGAGGAGAACCTTCCAGAAGAACAACCATCTCTGAAGCACTCCACCAATCAGGCCTGTATGGTAGAGTGGCCAGACGGAATCCACTCCTCAGTAAAAGGCACATGACAGCCTGCCTGAAGTTTGCCAAAAGGCACCTGAAGGACTCTCAGAACATGAGAAACAAAGATTGAAACCAGGCACCGCTCATCACCTGGCCAATACCATCCCTACAGTGAACCATGGTGGTGGCAGCATCATGCTGTGGGGATGTTTTTCAGTGGCAGGAACTGGGAGACTAGTCAGGATCGAGGGAAAGTTGAATGCAGCAATGTACAGAGACATCCTTGATGAAAACCTGATCCAGAGCGCTCTGGACCTCAGACTGGGGCGAAGGTTCATCTTCCAACAGGACAATGACCCTAAGCACACAGCCAAGATAACAAAGGAGTGGTTCCGGGACAACTCTGTGAATGTCCTTGAGTGGCCCATCCAGAGCCCAGACTTGAACCCGATTGAACATATCTGGAGAGATCTGAAAATGGCTGTGCACTGACGCTCCCCATCCAACCTGATGGAGCTTGAGAGGTCCTGCAAAGAAGAATGGGAGAAACCGCCCAAAAATAGGTGTGCCAAGCTTGTAGCATCATACTCAAAAAGACTTGAGGCTGTAATTCGTGCCAAAGGTGCTTCAACAAAATATTGAGCAAAGGCTGTGAATACTTATGTACTTTATTTTTTTTCATTTTTTATTTTTAATAAATTTGCAAAGATTTCAAACAAACTTCTTTCACGTTGTCATTATGGGGTATTGTTTGTAGAATTTTGAGGAAAATAATGAATTGAATCTATTTTGGAATAAGGCTGTAACATAACAAAATGTGGAAAAAGTGAAGCGCTGTGAATACTTTCCGGATGCACTGTATATGCCTTGACTCCACAGAATTATTAATTCCTTTTCTAAGTTCTCAGGATACAGAGTCAATTGGTGTAAATCTGAAGCTTTGGCTCTAAAAGTGGCTCTGACAGCGTACTGCCTAGTAACGGCTTTTCAGCTGGGCGCCTTTCAGTGGCCCAAACAGGGCATTAAGTATTTGGGCATTTTATTCCCAGCAAATTTATCTGATTACTTAGAGTTAATTTTGACCCCTTAATTAAAAGGATTTCGAGCGATGTGGGCTTCATTACATTTATCTATGATTGGGAAGGTTAATGTTCTTAAAATTAATTGTATTCCAAAATTTAACTACCTGCTACAATCTCTCCCTGTAGATGTCCCCCTCTCTTATTTCAAGCAATTTGATAGCATAGCGAAGTCCTTCATTTGGAATGGTAAGCGTCCCAGATTACATTTCAATAAATTACATAGGCCGATTGACAAAGGTGGGTTAGGCCTACCCAAGATTTTGTTTTATTATTATGCATTCGGTCTCAGACATTTGGCTCATTCGTCTCTTCCACCTGAGAGAGCCCCTCCCTGGTTTTGTATTGAACAGGAAGTTCTTGCCCCTATTTCGCCATTGCAAAGCCTTTCTATCAAACTAACCGGAGAAGTTAAGTTACACCCCATTGTCTCGCATTTGCACTCGGTGTGGACAAAAGTGTCTAGAGTGTTTAAATCGGACATTTATGTAAATGTTGCCTCGAGCATATGGCTGAACCCCAAATTATGTATCAACAAGTCCCTTTTTTGCTAGTCGGAGTGGATTGTGAGGTGGGTTACTACACTCGGTGACCTATATGAGAGTGGAGTGTTGAGATCCTTTCAAAATTTGGTTCAACTTTTTGGGATTCACAGATCTCAGTTCTATAAGTATTTACAGCTGTGCCACCTGCTCTGTACTGTTTTGGAGAGTAGTTTACACCCCCCTAAAGCGGCAGATACTCTGGGAGTGGTGATTACTGCTTTTGGAAAATGTCATGAGGTATCAGTGTATTACTCCCTGCTAATTCAGAGACTGGGGGACGGAACTTCAACTTCTCTTAAGAGATTATGGGAGAAAGATCTAAACTTGGAGGAGGGAGTGTGGGCTAAGATTCTAAATAACATCAAGTTTGCATCTAGAGATGCAAGGGTTCACCTTATACAATTCAAGATTTTACACAGAGTCTATTGGACCCCCTCTAGATTGTATAGGCTTGGTCCTAAAGACACACCCACCTGCTGGCGATGTCAGTCAGAAGATGGAGACACAACCCATGTCTTTTAGGGATGTGTTAAGATCTAAGAATTTTGGTTGAAGATTTAGTTTTATATGTGAGGTATTGGGCTCTCAAATAGAAGGCTGGGGAGGGGTAATAGTGGGGGTTAAATGTTGATTCAATGTATATATGTTGTGTTTTTCTTTGTTATATATCTTTGAATCAATAAAAAAAATTTAATTGAAAAAAAAAGGAATTTTCCCCCAATCATCCATTATGTAGGTCTTTAACTATACAATTGTACAGGGTCTTCATTGCTGGATGGTGTGCTTAATAATGCACCACACATTCTCAATTGGAGATGGTCAGGACCGCAGGCATGCCAATCTAGCACCCGCACTCTCTGCTTATTCGGCCAGTATGTGGTTTGAAATTGTCCTGCTGGAAAATGCAGGGATGTCCCTGGAAAATATGGTTCTGGATGGCAGTATATGTTGCTCCAAAATTTTTACATATCTGTCTGCATTCATGGTGTTCTCACAGATGTGCGAGTTACCCATGCCATGGGCACTCACACACCCCTGGCCCATACAGACACTGGCTCTTGGACTTGCTGCTAATAACAGCTTGAATGGCCCACTTCCTCTTTGGCCCGGATAACACAATGGTGTTTTTCAAAAATGATTTGAAATGTGGACTCTTCAGACCAAAAAACACAGTTCCACTGTTCTACTTTCCATCTAAGATGAGACCGAGCCCAGATAAGTCGACAGCGCTTCTGGACAGTGTTGATGTAGGACTTCTGCTTTGCATAGAAGTCTTAACTTGCATCTGTGGATGCAACGGTGAGTGGTGTTGACTAACAAAGGTTTACTAAAGTTATCCCAAGCCCATGTTCATGATATCCATTACATATGAATGCAGTTTTTTAAGACAGTGACGTCTGAGGGATCAAAGATGTGGTTTTCGTCTTGCTCTTTACGCACTGAGATTTGACCATATTCCTTTTTTTTGTTATTAACATTTTTTATTGATTCCAACAAAGACAAGAATAAAAATAACCACATAATTATCCATACGGAATTAACTTATAACCCTTTATAACCCTTAAATGAAAATTTAGTGTCCAGCATGTCACACACAAAGCTCTGGACCCTCAACCAAAATTTCTGGATCTTAACACATCCCCAAAAAACATGGGTTGTGTCCCCATCTTCTGACTGGCATTGTCAGCAGGTGGGTGTGTCTTTAAGAAAAAGTAAATACAATCTAGAAGGGGTCCAATAGAATCGATGCAAAATCTTAAATTGCATCAGATGCACCCTTGCATCTCTAGATGTAGATTTGAAGTTTTTTAGAATCCTAGCCCACACTCCCTCCTCCAATACCAAGTTTAAATCTTTCTCCCATATCTATTGAGAGAAGTTGAAGTCCCGTCCCCCAGACTCTGTACTAACAGAGAGTAATACACTGATAACTCATGACCTTTTCCAAAAGCAGTAATCAACACTTCCAGAATATCTGCCTCTTTGCTCTATGCTACCCCCCAAAATAGTACAGAGCAGGTGGCGCAGCTGTAAATACCTAATGAACTGAGATCTGGGAATCCTAAAATGTTGAACCATATTTTCAAAAGATCTCAACACTCCACTCTCATATAGGTCACCGAGCGTATTAACCTCCCTCACAAACCACTCTGAACAGCAGAA
Source organism: Myxocyprinus asiaticus (assembly GCF_019703515.2). NCBI lineage: Eukaryota > Metazoa > Chordata > Actinopteri > Cypriniformes > Catostomidae > Myxocyprinus > Myxocyprinus asiaticus. The sequence continues at coordinate 31,387,870 of NC_059365.1, forward strand.
CGGGGACTTTTTAATACATAATTTTGGGTTCATCCAAATGCTCGAGGCAACTTAAATAAATGTTAGAATTAAACACTCTGGACACTTTTGTCCATACAGAGTGCAAATGCGAGATAACAGGGTGTAACTTAGCTTTTCCGGTTAGTTTAATAGAAAGGCTTTGCAATGGTAAAACAGGGACAAGTGCCAAATGTCTGAGACCGAATGCATAATAATAAAACAAATTCTTGGGTAGGCCTAGCCCACCTTTGTCAATCGGCCTATGTAACTTATTGAAATTTAATCTGGGACACTGACCATTCCAAATGAAGGACTTCGCTATACTATCAAATTGCTTGAAATAAGAGAAGGGGACATCTACAGGGAGAGACTGTAGCAGGTAGTTGAATTTTGGAATACAATTTATTTGTATAACATTAACCTTCCCAATCACAGATAAATGTAATGAAGCTCACCTGCCCACATCGCTTGAAAACCTTTTTATTAAGGGGTCAAAATAACTGGGAATAAAATTCCCATATACTTAATGCCCTGCTTGGCCCACTGGAAGACACCCGGCTGAAAAGTCGTTACTAGGCAGTACGCTGTCAGAGCCAAAGCTTCGGATTTAGACCAACTAACTCTGTATCCTGAGAACTTAGAAAAGGAATTCATAATTCTGTGGAGGCAAGGCATACAGTAGATCTAGTGGGGTCGGAGATGAATAATAAAATATCATATGCGTAAAGCAAAAGCTTATGTGCCAAACCTCCCGCTACCACCCTTGGAAAATCATCCTCCTTTCTTATTGCGGCTTCTAATGTTTCCAGGGCAAGACAGAACAATAATGGGGAAAGAGGGCAACTCTGCTGGGTGCCCCTATTCAGAGTAAAATAATCTGAAATTAATCAATTTGTTTGTACCGCTACTACAGGGTTTCTATAAAGTAACTTAATCCATCCACTAAAAGTATTCCCGAATGCATATATTTCCAAAATCTTAAAAAGATAATCCCATTCTATCATATCAAACACCTTTTTGGTGTCAAGTGAGATGGCAGCGACCAGAGTCTGATCATTCGCCACTGACCACATGATATTGATGAGACGCCTGATGTTATCAGAACAAAATTTTTGATAATATTTTTACGTCTAGCTGGATCAGGGAAATTGGATGGTAACTCTTACACTCGTTTGGATCTTTGTCCTTTTTAAGAATCGGACTGATCCAGGCTGTCACGGTTGGCGGAATCTTTCCATTCTTTAATGATTATGTATAAACTTCTAACAAAAGTGGAGCCAGTTCTGTTGCATAAGATCTAAAAAATTCAGCAGCAAAGCCATCTGGCCCCAGTGCCTTGCCTGTAGGCAAGGCCTTACTTACCTCGTGAAGTTCCTCCAAGGTTATCTCAGAATCAAGAGAATGCTCAGTCATGAGTTTAGGGTGTTCTAATGGTTCCACAAAGTTTCAAAGACGTGGAACTATAAAGATCAAGATAGAATTCTTTAAAAGCATTATTAATATCAATGGCCGAGGTAAATATTTTACCACCAGCAGATTTCAATGAGGGGTTGGTAGAAAAAGACTCTCTCTGCTTTATATATCTAGCCAAAAGCTTCCCTGCTTTGTCCCCCAACTCAAAGTATGACTGTCTTGCCCTGAATAGCCAAAACTCCACCTTCTGTGACAAAATAGTATTATATCTGTATTTCAATCGGGTCAATTCTCTGAGGCCATCAGATGACATTTGGCGCTTCAGCTCTACTTCAGCACTTTTAATATTCCCTTCCAAATCCACGAGTTCTCGTGCTTTGGATTTTTTGATGAATGAGGCATTATGTATGATCCGACCCCTAAGAACTGCCTTAAGTGCCTCCCAAGTCATGCCCACAGAGGATACTGAGGACCAGTTGGTCTCCATATAAACACTGATTCCAGCCTTTAACATTTGTTGGAATTGAGGATTTTGCAAAAGGATTACATTAAAGCGCCAACTATATGATTTCTTTTTCTCCATATATGGCAGCACCTCTAAACTCACCAGGGCATGATCTGAGACTAAGATTGAGCAATCAACGACAGATGAAATGAGGGATTTAGATATAAAAAAATATATATTCTAGAATAAATCTTATGGACTGATGAAAATAATGTATAGTCCCTACCAGATGGGTTCAAAAGACTCCAAATATCTGTAAGACCAAGATTTTTACACATCCTATGAAGCATCAATGTTGCTCTAGGAGGCTTACACACTTTTGCTTCGCTATGATCAAGGACTGAGTCCATCAAAAAATTAAAGTCTCATCCCAGTATTATATCATGAGGTGTGCCAGCGGCTCGCATCATCTTCAAGATCTATAAAAAAGCCCTGATTATCAGCGTTAGGTGCGTAAATATTATTTAAAATCAACCTTTGCCCCTGAATTTCTGCTAAAACAATAATGACTCTTCCTAATTTATCTTTAATCTGTTTGAGACATTTGAAATGTAGATGTTTATTTATCAATGTAATGACTCCCCTGCTCTTACTTGAGCCAGCACTAAAGAAAACATGTCTACCCCATATCTCCCCAAATTTTTCAGCTTCCTGTGGGGAAAGGTGCATTTCTTGAAGAAACACTATATCATATTTCTTACGTTTAAGAAAATAAATAACCTTCCTTCTTTTTATGGGGTGCCCCAACCCATTCACATTCCACGTGGAGAGTGTTCAGTTCTTCGGGCAGTCATACGAATGTTCAGTAAGCCATCCCATTCGGCTGATACATGAGTGCAACAAAAGACCCATTCACTCCAATGTCCTGCAAGAGATATTCCACAAAACAAACTCCAGGCCACAGGAGGCATAAGCACCAAAAATGTGCAGATTTATCCACAAGCTGTCCCAAAGAAATGATATTACACAAAACAAACTCCAGCCACTAGGCGGAACTAGCACGGAAAGAAACGAAAAAGGTGCCCAGATTCCTCGGACAGTCAAATGTATGTTCAGTGAGTCAGGTCCACTAAGCAGCAACATGAAAATCACCAATGGCTTATTCACTCGATTATCTTTATGAAGGACAATGCTTGCTGTAGGCATGTAAATTCTCTATGGCCATCCTTAGTATCTATTCTCAGTTTGGCTGGAAACATCAGTGCAAAAGCAAACTTCCATTGATGTAAGAGATTCTTGCTTTCCTTGAATCGATCACATTTCTCTCTTGTCGAATTCACAAAGTCTGGGAACAAGAAAATGCTGTGGTTCTTCCAAGAAAGCTTTCCTTTACTCCTCGCCTCACGTAACACAAGATCTTTATCGGATGATCTCAGAACTTTGGCCAGAACTGATCAGGGCCTGTCTTCCTCTGCGGATCTCCGAGCCGGGACTCTGTGAGCTTGCTTGATTTCCAGGTTATGGCCTGTTATGTCGAGCAGACTTGGGAAAAGCTCATCTAGTAATTTTACCATATCTCTGCCTTCCTCATGCTCAGGAATTCCAACAATTCGGACGTTGTTTAGACAATTACGATTCTCCAAATCCTCCAGCTTCTCTCAAACGTGTTGCAAATCCACCTTGGTTGCTAGCGGGTTAGCAGATAATTCCCTCTCTGATGACTCCAGATAATCGATCTGTTTCTCGCCGTCCCCAATCTTGTAACCAACTCAGTGAATTTTGACTCCATGGCCGTAATTGATCGACATATTACAGCAAGATCCTCCAAGTCCGCTACGACCTTCGTCAGCATCACCGACATACTGGACAGTTGACGCTGAATTTCTCCCGTCGCACCGTTCAAACTGAGTCTGCGGCCCTGTCTGGGGTATCAGCTTGAGCACGTAAGTGTCTTTTAATGTCTCAAGAGCCAGAGGATTTTGAATTCTTTGACATGTCTTCATAGAACAGTTAAGAATCAGGATGTATCGAATCTCACCGGTTTAAGACACAAATAGTATTAAAACTAGCAAAGTGCGCAGAGCTCGCCGTTCACACGTCCGACCCTCGCGTGGCACCACCAGAACTCATTCTGACCATATTCCTTTAATCTTTTAACTATATTGTGCATTGTAGTGGGTGAAATGCCCAAAATCCTTCCAATTTGTCTTATGGGAACATTATTCTGAAAGTGCTGGATTATTTGCTGAAGCATCTGTTGGCAAATTGACAAGTCTCGAATGATCCTTTCTCTTGAAGGACTAGGCTATTTTTGGAGGCTCTTTATATACTATGACATGATTGCCTCACCTGTTTAACATCTCCTGTTTCACAGTCTTAAATTGCCTTTTTTTGGAGTGTGTTGGGACAGTAAAATCATCTGATTTGAAATTACCATACATTTTCAAAAAAACAATGAAATTCACAGGTTAAAACATAATATAATGTGTAGTTGTAGTATAGCAAAGGGTGACTATAATTTACAAATCACTCCTTTTTGTTTTTATTAGCATTCTTCATACTGTCCCAACTTTTTCGGAATTGGGATTGTACATCAAATGGTGTTAAAAGGTCCTTTCTCCATAGTTTTATCACTGACAGGGAAGCGCTGTCAGAGATTCTTTTATTTAATGAAATAACAACCTCCGCGGCTCTATCATAGGAGAGAGTGGAACAGTCAACTAGAATGTCTACAGGACCGCCGAATTATGCTATTTTATACTAAGCTTGTAGGTTAAACTTGGTAGAAGGGCTCTAGCGCTGTGGTGTGTGCGTCAGTGTAATGACTCTGGGCGGTCACATTACAAAGGTTTCGCCCTTCACACCAGTGTTTATGCTGTGTTAACGGTAACGGTTTTTGGTCTTGGCAGGATTACATCTGTTTAAGCTGTGCTGCTGCTGTTGTTACTACTGCAGCTGTGCAAGTACGAAGTCACAAATATGCTATGTTGAGCAGACATGCTGGTGCACAATTAGACATACAATACCTCTGAAGCAGATCTAGAAAGGAGGAGGGTTTCTGAGAGAAACTATTGTAGTGGGCTGCAGTGAAACTGGCATACATGCAAACAACCGAGAAAATGTAAGTGTTAGACAAACAAAGAGTACACACGTGTATTGGCTAAAAGAATACATGCCAAATGATATATCAGTTACACTATGTGAGCTGATCAGTTTAAATTATTAAATGTCAAAGGACCTGTCAGCTTGCTCCATGTAGACTGAACTTAAAATCATTTGTGGGTTTAGAAAACAAAGTGACCATTTTATTTAATTTACTCAATAGGAGTATTTGAAATAAATTGGCATTATGCTGTGTTATATGTTAGAAAAATGTGCCCTCATAATGGTCAAAAATGCCCCTAAAATGGCTGTCAAGTCACTGTAGGTTTAGAAAGCTGTATCTGAAAAACACTCTGTTTACAAACAAAAATCCCTCCATTCTTAGAAACCATCTTATTTTCAACTCAAATTTGCATGTTATGCACAGTGGTTGAATAAGGGAATTTACAATGCCAGAGAAAATTTTATTTTAATCTGAAACTTTATTCACAATATTTTACAGTTTTAGCCAGCCTAACCACATGGACTTGAAAACCAATGGCACTGACAATCAGTCCCACCACAACTAAACATCTTTGAGCAAGCTTAAACAACAAGTATGCACATGCTACACTTGGTATGGCAAAACAGTGAGATTTTGAGGTGAACAGAGAAGGGAGCTTTCTGGATATGAATCAAGTACAACACTTTACCTGAGGCCTTAATAACACTGTCATATACACAATGTAGCATTGCAGTAACATATGTAGCACCTGACAGAATGTCTCTAAAAAGAGATCTAATAATAAACAACAGTTGAGATATTTGGTGACGTCATTGTCAATGAGTATGACAGCGTTAAGTAGGCTCCGTAAAAGTCATCCAGTAAAGTGTAAAGTGAAATCCTAACCTGTGAATTGAGTCTGTGGTCTTCTCTTGCTCTCCTACAAGCAAATGTCTCTGAGATACATTCACTTTTTTAAAGTTGACAATCATTTCACATATCAACAGATGCATGTCCACAATAATTGTTATATCAAGTAAATAAAAAACCCTAATACCTGAGACCTACACAAAACAGGATTTGATGTTAAAAAGCATTTGATGTTTCAGTAATCCAACGTGTTGGAGAACAACTGTTAGTTAAGTCAGCAATTAGGAATTGGAATATCATTAATAACTGAGATATTTAGAAAGACTAAAGAACATAAAAACTGCCATGCTCTTTTTTTAGGGGGTGTTACCAAAACCAGATCCACCATATCTTGAATTTTCCAAGTAGAAAAAGCGAGCATAACACATACAGAAAATGTTACCTGCTAAGCGGATGTCAGTTGCATATATGTAATTTAGATTTCAACCACAATTATGATCTTAAAACTAACACCTGACCATGGCTAACTTGTACCACAAGCTAAAAATCTAAAAAGGCAACAATCCATTCATCCTTGAAATGGCTTGACAACATCTATCTTTACCAGATTAGCACTACCTCATATACAGTAGTTAGCACTTCAAGCATATTTTAGAAAACCTATGTTATACATGTTTGTTCTGTGTTTTATTTGTGGCTCATGGGTGGCTGGCTTGATCTTTTTCAACAACAACAACAATCCCTTTAGTCTCTGAGGTTCAGAGTTAAAATTCAGTAAAATGACTTCAACACATTTAATTCTCAACAATGTTAAAAACCAAAAAGCACTATAAAAAAGAAAAGAAAAAAATGCAGCAGTAAAAGCATTGTTATGCCTGTCACGTGATTTCTCAAAGACTGTAAACAAAGACTTGTAGAGTAGTAATTAAAACAGCCATATACTGTGAACCCTCTCTGACTCTGTGACAGGATGTGACATCAGAGAATAGCTCTTTGAAGGGACAGTCCCTTCAATTTTAAGGGTGCAAAATATTCAAAACAACAAATCATTTTGTTGACAATTGATGTTACGGGAACATGGACAACAGGCCACAGCTGCAAGTCTTTTTCTTCATGTTGTCTGTCTGTGAACCGAGCTTGTCGTTCACCAAGAGGGTCTGTGGTAAAGAGAAGATATTCACATTGTAAGATAACACATTCAGTATATTTGTTATTTTTTAAATTAAATTGATTCTATGCTAGCATAAAACAATGCCAATTTAAACAACTCACATTCCACAAAGGTTCAATTCCAGTTTCCAATAGCACTGTGTGAAGAAATAAACAAATATTGCAGAATTTCACCCACTGTGCAGTTTCAAGAAAACACAATAAAAGGCAAAGTGTGACACGAATGAACTGGTGTACATGAGATGTGAGATGAGATTTAAGACAAAGGTAAAGAAACAAAACACACAGCAAGCTTTGGTATCTATCTGTTTGCAGAGCTGTTAGAGATGTTTGAAGTCAAATATTGGCAGATCACAATAATATGGGCCAGTAGTTAGTGATGAATGCTAAAAAACACAATCCACACAAAGCTTTGGAGAACTATCAGCAAAGTTATACAGGCGGAATGGTTCTGAAGATGGAAAGACAACACAAAACTACCCATGCTGTTCATACAATGACAGAGAACCAAAAAGAGAACAGAAATACTTTAAAGTTCATGTCAATAGAGGTGGTGAAAGGTAAAGAAACAATAAAACAATCAATTAATCAGACAAATGCATACCAAAAATTTTGATGTAATTAGTTGGATTAGGAGGAAGAAACATGCTTGTTAAGGAGAGAGGTTGCATCCATTTTCTCTCATCTGCAGCTTTCATTACCTTTCTGTAGTTGAAAAACTGACGTTCCTCTTTAGTCACCAGTCGGCATGGCGAGGGGGCGCAGAGGCCCGTGGGAATCGAGTTATAGTGTCATAGGTAGGGATGCTTGAGGCACAAAGTGAAAAACTGTCAAGGTCAGAGGGTATTTAACTCCCCACCCCATCATTTCTCCATCCATCTTTACCCCATTGTTCTTATAAGGGCTTTTCACACTATGATTACCCCTGGGCCAACATCTTTTTAAACCCCAGGTTTTGGTAGTTTAACCATTGGTCTTACAATTGTTACATGCTTGTATTTCTGAAAGAGGATAAGCACCTCTTTTAAACCTGGGTTAAGGTATAAAATGTAAAATAAAAAAATGGTGCTAAAATGATATATTGGGTTGTTAAGCAACAGTCAGCTAACCAAATACTACACAGTGATCGCATCATTAAATGTTCAATCGTTTTAGGGTTGGTTTAATGGTTGGTTCCATTTTTTTTTTTTATTACCGGAACCATATAATTTTCATGAGTTTCAGGCTACATTCACATTAATCCGGATACATTTTTAAACTGCGTTTTCATAACGCTCTCCGTCCACACTGCCGTTTTCGAACGTTTTCCAAAAGTTGCTCGTCCACACTTAATCAAATGAAAACTCCCCTTACTGTGCATGCCAAAAAAAAAAAAAAAAACGGCATTCAATGTACAGTCTGAAATGCAATCGTCCTCGTGTTCCGTCGCCAGACAGCAATTCGTAGTAAACTTCCCGTCGCCTTTTTAAGGAATGCAATGTGAAGATTGTACAAAGTTACATTTATCTATAAGAACGCTATCAATGTGAATATCAGGCACAACAACACCGCTACAACATACAACATCTTGATTGTTTTGGGTTGAATGGATCACATGACTGCGTCACGTGACAACAAATACGTTATAGCTTTTAGATATCTCAGTTTCCCCTGTCCACACTACAATGCAAATATGGCAAAGGTCAAAGTGTAGAGAAAAAGATGTGTTTTCAAACAAAAATTTATTAGTGTGGACATGGCCTCAGTTCCATTAACGGTTCTTGAACACACATTGTTTCACTGATGCAGATGCAACACCGTAATAAAATACTATTACTAAGATTCCTGCTTTCCACAGACCACCCACAGTCCATTCTCCAATCGTCTAATGCACATAGCACACAAAACTGGAAAATGCTTTCTCAATCAACTCAGCGCAAATCTGATTGGCTGGTTCGATGGAACTTCCACGAGTAGACTCACACAGGACATTTTGTCAGTCCGCCTGGAAGCCAAGTTGTGTTCACAAGATTCCGCATTGATAGAATCAGCATTTTTGAGGACAAAATAATCATAGAACTTGCCCAAGTTTGCCAGGTTAGTGACATCAAATCTTTTAAAGATATTCAGAATTTCATTTGAGGCATGTCGCAGAAAGTGAAGCAGATATCCATGAGCAGAGCTGCATTTACTGCTTGGTTTACTTGATTATGTCTGTGAAATTCTCTATAATGAGGTTTTCTATGCTGTACTTAGACTCTCTACATATTTTCTGCTCTTCTTCTGTGTGTTTTCTGTGCAATTGCTTATGGAGACTGTTATATGAATAATTTTTTCCCCAGTGTTGGTCTTTTATTATGTATGATACATCTCCAATAACCTCGCCCTTTCACACCCAATGATGACAAAACTGACTGTGATTGGTCACTTAACATGTCAGTTAGATGGCTTTTCCTGTTTAAATGGGCAGTCCTTGGCCAATTAAAGCTGCTGTAGTTCCCAGACCTTTGCTGTAGTAATAGGTCTGGCTATATATATATATATATATATATATATATATATATATATATATATATATATATGTCATGAACTCAACAACTTCCTCCACTCACCACCAGAGGTCTCTCTCACCCGAGTTCTGAGAGCTTCAGGAGCTACACTTCCCAGCATGCCTACCTGGACTGATTACTTCCACACCTGTTCCCAGTTCCAATGACTATTTAAGTACTACACTAACTCAACTCTTTGCGAAGTCTTGTTTTGCCTAGCTCTGCCTTTGATTTCGTGATTTCTACATTGATTGTTTGCTGCCTGATTATAACCACGTCTCTGATTTGTCTACGCTGTTCCATTGCTGGAGATTTACCCTGCCTGTCTGTTTATGATTTGTACTTCTACTAATAAACCACACATGGATCTAAACCTCAGTTTTTTGGAGTCTGTGTTACAGAAGACTTCGCCAACTACTGATCCAGCGGCGCTCCTTCAATTGTCTACTGAGGTTTCTGCTCAAGCAAGTGTGTTGATGGTTCATCAGCAACAACTCACCCGGCTGACTACTTTAACGGAGGAATTACTAAAGGCTTTACAATCCTCCATATTCCAGTTCCGGAACAACCACCACAGGCTTCCCAACCCACTCCAGTAAATAACCCTTCCTCTCCAAACACCTTCACTACCGACCCACAAATTGCTTTGCCGGAAAAGTTTAATGGAACATCATATAAGTGCAGGGGATTTTTGATGCAATGTTCTATGTACTCCTTGTTGACTGGAAGGGCTCTGGACTGGGCTACCGCCATATGGTCTAACGAAGGGGCAAGGCTCACCACTTTCAATAATTTCCACCAGCGCTTCCGAGAAGTGTTCGAGCACCCCGAGGGAGGAAGGAATGCTGGTGAGCTGTTACTCTCACTCCGTCATGGGAAAGACACCGCTGCCGAGTTTGCGCTTTCATTTCGCACTCTCACCGCTCAGACAGTGTGGGTAGAGGACACACTCAAACTACTGTTCCAAAGAGGACTCAACCCGGAGCTTCAATCTGAGCTGGCATGCCGCGATGAGGGGAGAACCCTGGACCAGTTTATTGATCTTGCTATTTGCCTAGATAATCTCATCCGCTCATGAAGACCAGTCTACTCCCCTACTGTCACCTCACAGATCACATTCAGCACAGGTGAAACAGAATCCATGCAGATCGGGCATGCTCATCTGATGACGGAGGAGAGAGAATGCCGCATTAAGCAACGTCTGTGTTTGTATTGCGGTCAGGCCGGACATCTACGAGCTACCTGTCCATTACGGCCAACCCAATCTGCAGTAACATCATGAATCCACTGTTCTCCTCTTCCTGTATTAAGGTGCCTGTCACTATAACGGGTTTTCAGAATATTATCACTACTCAAACCATGATGGATTCTGGTGCCGCAGGCAATTTTATTGATGAAGGGTTAGCCAAGAGGTTCGAGATACCACTAATCCCCTGTGCATCTCCTTTGGCAGTGGCAGCGTTTGATGGATGCCTTCTGGGGACCGGCCACGTTCATCACGCCACTACAGACATCACTCTCCAAGTTGGCACGATTCACACAGAGAAGACAAGCCTCTACGTCATTCATTCACCACTCAACCCTGTAATACTTGGATTACCATGGCTTCAACAACACAACCCACAAATCTCTTGGCGTGAGGGGCAAATTTCCTGGTGGGACGCAACCTGTTTCTCCAGCTGCCTTATGCCCAATTCACCTGTTTCCATCGGAACCACTACTGTCATGGAGGACTTCACAACAGAGCTAAACCTAACCTCTGAGTATGACGACCTCGTCGAAGCCTTTAGTAAGGCCAAGGCTTCTCAACTCCCTCCACACCGTTCCAGTGCCTGTGCTATTGAACTTTTGCCTGGCACTACACTGCCACGAAGGAGGATTTTTCCTTTGTCTGAACCCGAGTCTGAGGCTATGTAAAACTACATTGAGGAGGAACTGGAAAAGGGCTTCATCTGACCATCTACCTCACCCACGGCAGCTGGGTTCTTCTTCGTTGGCAAGAGGGATGGAGGGCTTCGTCCATGCATCGATTACCGCGTTCTCAATGATATAACGGTAAAGTTTCGTTATCCTTTACCTCTGGTTCCAGCAGCACTTGAACAGTTACATACCGCACGGTAATTCACCAAGGTCGACCTTCGCAGTGCATACAACCTCATACGCATCTGAGAGGTGAACGAACGGAAGACAGCATTCTCCACCAGCAGTGGCCACTACGAATATCTGGTTATGCCTTTCAGATTGGCTAATAGTCCTTCAGTGTTCCAGTCATTCATAAATTTTGTGTTCAGAGATATGCTGAACCAGTGGGTAATTGTGTACATTGACGATATCCTCATTTACTCGAACTCCCTGGAGGAACACATCACCCATGTCAGAGCTGTCCTTCAGCATCTAATCCACCACCAACTCTACGCCAAAGCCGAGAAATGTGAGTTCCATCAAACTTCTGTGTCATTCCTAGGCTACGTCATCAGCTCAGAGGGGGTTGCCAAGGACGACAACAAGGTACGTGCAGTACTAAACTGGCCTCAACCCACTTCCGTGAAGGAGGTGCAATGCTTCCTAGGGTTCACCAATTTCTACAGGCGCTTCATCAGGGGTTTCAGTTCAATCGCTGCCCCACTGACATCTATAAGGGGAGGGGGCACCAAGCTGTGTTGGTCTACAATGACCCTCCAGGCCTTCAAGAACTTGAAGTTTCGCTTCACCTCCACTCTCATTCTGCATCATCCTGACCCCAATACCCCGTTCACAGTGGAAGTAGAAGCCTCCAACATTGGAATTGGTGCCATACTCTCACAGCGACATGGTACGCCTCCTAAACTCTATCCTTATGCTTATTTCTCTCGTAAGTTATCTCCTGCAGTACGAAACTATGATGTGGGCAACCGGGAATTACTGGCTATGAAAGCAGCTCTCGAGGAATGGTGACATTGGCTGGAGGGGGCAAGAAACCCTTTCCTTGTGCTTACTGACCATCGAAACCTTGAATACTTATGCTCGGCGAAAAGACTGAATCCAAGGCAAGCAAGGTGGGCTTTGTTCTTCACTCGTTTCAATTTCACCATTACATATTGTCCTGGTACAAAGAATTCCAAGGCCGATGCACTCTCTCGTCAGTTTGAGTCTGACACCCAGGTCCAGACTTTGGAACCCATCATTCCCACATCACTAATCCTGGCTCCTGTCCAGTGGGACATCATGACCTAGATCGCCCAAGCTCAGATTCAGGACCCAATTCCCCCTGACTGTCCTCCTGATAAGACCTATGTACCACAGCTCCTTCGGGAGAGGACCTTACAATGGGTTCATTCCACCACCAGTTCCGGACACCCAGGTATCGCAGCCACACTTCAACTGCTTTGGAACCATTTCTGGTGGAACACTATGCAGGCTGAGGCCATCTCCTACATTAACAACTGTCCCACCTGTTCAGCTAACAAATCCTCCAGGCAACTTCCCGCAGGACTCCTCCAACCTCTGCCTATTCCCCATTGACCTTGGTCTCATATCGCCATGGACTTCATCACAGATCTCCCTGTCTCCCAAGGTAATACAGTCATTCTAACTGTTATTGATCGGTTCTCCAAAGCATGTCGTCTAATCCCTCTGCCTAAGCTGCCCACAGCCTTCGAGACAGCGGATCATCTTCTGCATCAGGTGTTTCGCTTCTACAGACTGCCTGACAACATCGTCTCCGATAGGAGTCCACAGTTTACATCTCGGGTCTGGAAGGCTTTCTTTCAACAACTCAACGTTAACATCAGTCTCACATCAGGATACCATCCACAATCGAACGGCCAGACCGAACGCTTATACCAGGAGATCACTCGCTTTCTGAGAATGTATTGTCACCAGAACCAAGCTGACTGTAGCTGGTACCTGCTGTGGGCAGAGTATGCCCAGAACTCTCTTCTGAAGTCGTCCTTGGGCATGACTCCCTTTCAATGTGTGCTGGGCTTTCAACCCCCTCTATTCCCTTGGTCAGGAGAACCCACAGAGCTACCGGCCATCAACGACTGGCTATGGCGGAGCAAGGAGGAGTGGGACCAAGCTAATGTCCATCTCCAAAGGGCAGTTAAGAGACAGAAGGAACAAGTCAATCATCATCGACACCCCAATCCCGCCTACACACCAGATCATTGGGTTTGGCTCTCAACATGTGATCTATGCCTCCGTCTACCATGCAGAAACTCTTTTCAAAATTTCTTAGACAGATCACTCCAGTATCTTCTTGCCTCCAACTACCCTCTAACTATCGCATTTCTCCCACCTTTCATGTTTCACTGCTCAAACCCGCTGGTGGTCTGAGGGAGGAGGAGGAGATCGATGATCCTAACCCCCCGCCCATAATCGTGGATGGCGTGGAGGCCTATCTGGTCCAAAAACACCCCGACTCCAGATGTCGGGGTCGCTCTCTTCAGTACTTGGTTGACTGGGAGTGGTATGGTCCGGAAGAGCAGTGCTGGGTCAATGCTGATGATATTCTTTACCCCACACTCACCACTGAGTTTCACAGGACACATCCGGAAAGATTTCCATCCCTATTTTCTTTTGTTTTGTTTCAGCCTCTGAGGTAAATGATTAAAGATGTTGACCTTCTTTGCATTTTCGTTTCGTTTTTTTGGAGTATGTTAAAAAGATGCAAGTTTTCACAGCAACTGGACAAGCAGTTTTTGAAACAGGTTGCATGCTTGTCCAATCAATGTATCCCATACTGAAGTGTGAAATCTCGAAACCTGAGGATTAATTACTAATCCAGGGTGAAGTACAAACTTTGTAAAACAAGATAACCCAGGATTATATTAACCCAGGGTTAGGAATGGCCCTTGGTAAACAATTTCAAGTGTGAAAAGCCCCACAGAAAAGCAGGACGGACTTTGCCATGACAGACAGAGCACTATTATTAATATGAATTAATAGTATCACTATTTTAATTTTCTATTCTGATCATGCAATTACACACCTAAGATTGTGAAAAAATAAAAAAAAAATAATGAAAGAATAAAACATGACCAATTGCATGCACAATTCAAACAGAGGCCTAACAATAACTAAGACAGATTCAGTCTTAGCACATGATACATGTACATGTGTAAAGTCTCTGTGTGTCATTCCAGCCCATCATTCTGAACAGAGCTTGAACTTAAGGCATGCTGTTATTCATGACAGTTAGAGAGACACAAATCATAGCTATGGCAGCCCAGTTAGATCTTCAAGAGTCACATGCAAGAAGATGTGCTGTGTGAAGCAGTGACAAAATGTGAATAAATGCACAAGCACAAATCCAGCCACAACTCAGTAAACATATTCTAGTGTAATATCTGATGCATGCAGTGAAAGTGTTAATTCAAATACCACGCAAAGTGCATGCAAATCACAAATTCTGCATTATTGAGTTAGCCAGCATGACAACACCAAGTATAAAAATAAGAAAAGAGAAATAGCTGACTCCCAGGTGCTTGTTTGTGGGAAGGGCAACTTCAAACTGTACATGCATTGGACCTTCGACACCTCATTATCATCACCATTATTACCTCAACCAATCTGCATTCCAATGCATGCTTTTCATTAGAGTAACACATGCAGGGTGTAGAGGGATGTGGTTCTTATTACCTTGTCATTACAGGATTTTGGATACCTTCTAAATGCTCATTATAATAACCATTATTACCAATTTCCATACTGAAATAGACATTACATAGTAAAAATTGTAAACAAAACATGACGTGAGATGAGAAAAATAGCATGCAACTAACTGGGAATATGCTTCATTACAAAGACATGTTTTTCAAAAATGTAAATGCAAGCTTGTGAAGTAAAGCATGAAACAGTTTAAGTTGAAATTGCAATTGTTTATCATTAAATGTAAAATGTATAGAAATAGTTTTGAATTGTGCTTTTAAAGTCTCTGATTTAACAGCCTTAAATTAATTAAAGAAGGGAGCTTTCAAAGATAATACCAACAGAATTGATGCCCTTAACCGGAGAAGCATTTCAAGGCTTTTAGCTTAAACCAGCACAATTAAGCAGAAAGGTTTATGTACAAACAGGAAAGGGATGTTTAAAAAAAAATAGCAGTAAGATGGACAGCAAAAGTATAACGGGAGAGAAAAGCTTACGTTTTCATGGGAATTGTCTCAATGCTAAAAAGATACAAGACAAGCAAATATGTTACGGAGATGCACTTTAGTCGTGTACAGAGACGTCATGTAGATGTCCAAACGGACGTCTCGGGTCAAGACACTCAGTGACTTATCGCAATGATCCTCTACTGTAAACACATGAATGCTTGAAAAATGCTAAAAACAATACATTGTTTGTACAATATATACACATATTTTTCATAAAGTGCAAAGTGCTAGACAGAGAGACATAAAGAATGAAGAAAGATGGAAATAGCAAGAATGGTTATCATAATGTGAAATGCCAAGTCCCTGAGACAGAGGAACTAGAGGGCACAGACAAAATGAAAAGAAGAGAAGCAGAGAGAGAAAAAGAGCTGATTATTAACCAAACTGTGGAAAAGAAAAGAAAGAGGAATTTGCACTGTAATACACCAATGCATTCACTCAATACTCACGATTTCTGTAATAACTAGGGGTGCACCGATCGATCTAAATCAGCCGATCTTCGTCTTAAGTCTGTGATCGGCCGATCATGCCTAAAATCAGGGCAGATCTGTTTTGAAGCACACAGGGAATAACAAATACACTGCTACTTTAATGAATGAGCACTTTCTCAGCCCTTGATGTATGACAGAGTGGCCTCTGGAGGGTGAATTGTTGGCAATTCTAAGTATTCACAAATGTAACTGTTATACAGCACTGATTCTTGAGATAAGGGACAAAACATGTTTTTATTTTTTTATATTAATTTGAAATGGATATATTTGTAGACAAAGGTCTCAGCTAACGAACGATGTAAGGGAACGGGTTTTTATAAAAACGCTTTTTTTCACATTTATTAACTTCATAACTTGCACCTTACTGTCATTTCTGTCAACTCTATCAGACACACCAAAAAGCATGCTATTTTAATATGATTAATCCAACAAGTGTAAAGTCTTTAATTATCTAATAATATTGTTCAGTAAAGGAGTTAAGTGATAAAATACATTCAATATATAATTTTTTTTCTGTTTTCATACTATTCTGAAAATTCTGACAGATTTGATTAAATGTAATATTTGTACACTGGAGCCATTTTTTTCCCCCTCAGTTGAAGATGCCTCTATAAACTAAACTAAAATGCCAAAATTGATCCCACAATTTTATCAGAAATTATAATAATGAGAATGACATACTTGACAAGTTGAAGCTGTGACCGCAGAGACTTATAAATTATTTGTTTAAAATATGAAAAATATCAAACGTACCAGACCAGGTGTCCTACTGTTGCATCCACCATGAGCATGAAGTGGGAAAGGGGTACTCGGAGTTAAAGCTGATCAGGACATTTTCTGATTTATTCAGGATTTTTAAAAAATCTGACGGAGTTGACACAAAGTGAGGACACAACTTTGATAGGCAGTTTTTTATGGAAAATATCATTTAATGTTTTCTTAATGTATTGTTTGATATCTTGCAGATCCCTACCTTTAATTTGATATTTATGAATTTGTTGCATTTTTAAACATTTTGTTTAGCAGTTTAACATTGTGACCTCTTGCTGAGGACAGGTTAAGTTACATGTGCTTCCAAGTATAGAGCATGCATTTAAAAAAATTCTAATTAAATTATTTTAAAATATAAGTAAAAAAATGCCCTGAGTATACACATTTCCTTTAGATTTAACTTTTCCTGTATTTTTATTGTTATGAATTTCTTGACTTTTAAAATAAAGATGACTTTTGTATGCAAGACATGTTTTGTCCCTTATCTCAAGAATCAGTGACAGATGATATGCAGGTTTGTTTTTAAAAATAATGTATATTAAGTTGCCCATTTTCTAGAGTCATTATGGTAGTAACTTTGACTCGCTGCACTGTGAGCACAAAGAGGATAAAGAGACTGCAAATGGGCATAAAAAATGAATTAAACAACAAATAAACATGCGTATACAAATCTGAGTATACGTGATGTAACGTGAGTAAAGACAATCAGATATTGTGTGGAGCAACAGAGACTGTATCAGCGATCATGAGCACTTTCAGCTTCACTTCCTTCAATATGTTCACTCGCGGTGTCAATCAAATATACACGCTCTCCAGGTGCTCTCAATATCTCATCAGTCACTCATCTCAGCGCTATTCTTTATTAATCTGATCCCAATTTAAATCAGATTAATGTTGGTCACATTACCACTAATCACAGCAATTACATTTTAACCATAACGGCACCGTGTCTTCATGCATTTGCTTAATAATTAGTGATTTGTGTTACAGCAAAATGCCAAAGACAGTAAATGTTCATGTTAACTACAGTAATGTTGTTAAATAATGTTAACAAATGAAACCTTTGGGGGGTCTGGGTAGCTCAGTGAGTATTGACACTGACTACCACCCCTGGAGTCGCGAGTTTGAATCCAGGGCGTGCTGAGTGACTCTAGCCAGGTCTCCTAAGCAACCAAATTGGCCCAGTTGCTAGGGAGGGTAGAGTCACATGGGGTAACCTCCTCATGGTCGCGATTAATGGCTCTCGCTCTCAGTGGTGCGTGTGGTAAGTTGTGCGTGGATCATGGAGGGCAGCATGAGCCTCCACATGCAGAGTCTCCGCGGTGTCATGCACAACGAGCCATGTGATAAGATGCGCAGATTGGCGGTCTCAGAAGCGGAGGCAACTGAGACTTGTCCTCCACCACCCAGATTGAGGAGAGTAACTGCGCCACCACTAGGACCTACTAAGTAGTGGGAATTGGGCATTCCAAATTGGGAGAAAAGGGGATAAAAAAAAAAAAGAAACCCAAACAAATGGAACCTTTTTGTAAAGTGTTACTGTAATTTTACTGTGTGGGGCATAAACATATAATTGCACAATATAACTTGCAAAAGTATGACAAAGGGCACTTAAAAAAAATCTGTATTAGGGGCCTGGGTAGCTCAGCGAGTATTTACGCTGACTACCACCCCTGGAGTCGCGAGTTTGAATCCAGGGCGTGCTGAGTGACTCTAGCCAGGTCTCCTAAGCAACCAAATTGGCCCGGTTGCTAGGGAGGGTAGAGTCACATGGGGTAACCTCCTCGTGGTCGCTATAATGTGGTTCTCGCTCTCGGTGGGGTGTGTGGTGAGCTGTGCGTGGATGCCGCGGAGAATAGTGTGAAGCCTCCACACGCGCTATGTCTCTGCGGTAACACGCTCAACAAGCCACGTGATAAGATGCGCAGATTGACGGTCTCAGATGCGGAGGCAACTGAGATTCGTCCTCCACCACCCGGATTGAGGTGAGTCAGTACGCCACCACGAGGACTAAAAGCACATTGGGATTTTAGCATTCCAAATTGGGGAGAAAAGGGGAGAAAAAAAAATCTGTATCAGTATTGGTCGATCTTAGTGTTAAGATCGGTATCAGCCTCAAATTTCCTGATCGGTGCACCACTAGTTATAAACAAGGTGGAGTGCCTCAAGTACCCCTAATCAGTCCATTACTGTTTTAAGTACTACACCACAATTTGGTTTACTTACTCATCATAGACATCCTCTGTGTCCATTCTACGATAAAACTTGGCGAGCTTCACAGACAGGATGATGCTAGGGAGCAGAAATAGTGTGGAGCAGCCCAGTCCAAACCAGAATGTGTTCTGCAACAAATAAACACAACATTTCTTAAAGATGCAATACATCAAAATCAGAGTTTTGTGGCCATGACTGTTAGCTTAGAGGCTGTCTATATGGTGGGGTAATGTTAATAGCACATAGCAAATCAATGAACTGCATTTACAGTATTAAGGGTGATAAATACTATTTTAATATTCATATTCATGAAGCTCTCTTTTTTAACCCCCCCCCCCCCCACATAAAGGCAAATACCTGACCTTTTACACTCTGCTTGTAGCTAATGTAAATTTGAACTTTTCTAAAACTTCTCTCTTTTTCCTTCAACAAACCACTGACTATCATGTCTAAGGTCAACATAATTACACAAGAAATTGACATACTGCTTCCGAAAGTTCATGTACCCTTAAATCGATCCCATTCAGCCGAATTACTGAAAAGAGCCATCCACCATCAGACATTTTTGAACCAATTCAAACTTGTCCACCTTTTCCCGAGGTGCTACTGATAGCACGTTGCATCTTCGAGACAAAGGTTCTAATCCCCTGGAAACCAGGAAGTAATCGTATTCACATAAACATTGGTGAGCATGACTCTGAAGTTGCATTTTTGCTTTAAAATTGTACATTTTTACTCCATCGATGGGGTATAAGGGTTTGGGAATAAGGTTAATAAAATATGCATTTACAACTAAAAATACAATTCGCTTTGATGCCACCCTGTGGACATTTCACCTCAACAACACTTCCAGCTTCTGCCACTGGGGGCAGTGGTTTTAAATTTTGGTAAGCACATACTGATTTTAGCAGCAGAACTTTCAACCAAAGTCTTGTCACCAAATTCACAGTGTGATCAGTCTGCTGAGGTTAAACACAAACTTTAACAAGCCCAGCAAGCAAGACACTTCCTGCTGCAGTCAGAGAGAATTATACTGGGGCCAATTTCTGGTCTCTGCGGAAAGAGCAGCTAACTGCTAATTACTACAGGTAGTTAGGGGCCTAGATGCTTCCTGAAATTCCTGTCCTTGGTGGCTATGTTGTAACAACCTTGTGAATGTGTGAGTGCAGGGTCCAAAATTAACATTTGTTAAGCCAAATACTTTACACACACAAATTTACTAGCACAAGTTTAACTAGGATTCTTACATTTTTGTTTTCTCCAGAACTCCATGTTGTGACACATATGTGGAACATTCCAAACATTAAGCCCCCAAAATGAAAATATATTAGGAGCATGATCACAACAGCCACTTTTCCACCATTGGGCCAGTGCGAGCTAAGGCTATCAACTACTCAGCCTTTAGTCTTTAGTCTTGGACCTCGAGCTGCGAGACCAAAATCAATCTGCATTCCCACCATCGGGCCAATAGCCCTGCGGCGTTGCCCTAAAACCTGCGCTTAATACACCGCCCTGGTGCCAACGTCACGCACCTTGCCCAATTCACAAGCATGAGGGAATCTCAAGCTGAGGTATCAGAATCTGAAGATTAGCTAGCCCTTGAAATGAACAGGATTTGTACTGTGCCCACAATGTTTTTCTTTTTTTCTTGAACCTGTATCATTGTGTGCTGGATAGACAACTTGGCAATTTCGGCAACAATATAATTAATCACATCTTCCTTTGGCAGACGGCGCGTAGATCTAATGTTACACATTTTCATCTGCCCAAATATTCAGAAGAGCCCTGATTTTGTCTACTGACCAATACTGACTATTCTACATTCTTCGTTAACCTGTTGAGGTAAGCTGGAAGCTAGATGAAAAATTGAGGAATGAGTATCTTGATGCTGAAACCTATGATCTGACCCAGCTAAACTCCACCTGTGACATTGATCCTGCCTCAGTCCCCATTTGGCCTTCTTTGGCCCAAGGGTAATCACAGGCCAAACGTCGCTGGCCCCGTGGAACCCCGAGGAGGCACGATGAAGCCCGGAAGTGACAGTGGGAACGCAACTGGACCTGGCAAGCACTAGCATGCCCTCTTTTGGCCCGATAGTGGAAACGTGACTAATGTGTCTTCACGTTTTTCTGACAGGTGCAGTTTGACTGAGTCATCGCATACATTATGCTTTGAGTGACTTAATGACCTGTGTTGTTTGTCACACATATTCAGTGTACACATGTGTGTGTACAAAGTCATCCTATTTGGCAAGATATTGCTGAATGGGGTGTTATGTTGGTCTAGTTAAGTTCTCTCTTAACCAAAACTATGTCCTCCAAAGTCTTTTTTTAAGTCCTCATGTCAGAAATGTCCTCATAAACCACATTTATAGCATAATACCCTTGTAATTACCAGTTTGTAACCTAAAAAAAGTCCTCGTAAACCACTTAAACCTGCCCCCCCCCCCCCCCCACACACACACACATATGCATGCATAATTTCAGATCAAGCCTGCCACCCCCTTCCTTGCTCAAAGTTGCCTGCAGGGCTTTGACCACACACATTACCGGTGCAGCGAAACTTACCCTGATTGAGTGCTTTATCTTCAACCATTGCTTCCATATGCAAACATGTTATACCCAAACCACAGCATCCAAGTCAGTGTTGTAACACCCCCCTTCATCTCTTAACCCAGAACCACACATCACAGAATCAACCACAAGCTTTTGAGTCCTAAATCTCTGCTGGTTGGCTTTGAAACAAGTCTTTAAAGAAACAGTTGAACCAACTACTCATCCCTACCACATATTATGTTCCTTGTTTGTGAAACACAGAAGAAGAAGTGAAATGTTAGGAAGAATGTCATTTTCATACAACAAAAGTGGATGGTGATTTAATGTTCCTGTAGCTCAACTGGCACAGCATGGAGTATCAAATGACTTCAGAAAACTTGGAACATAGCACACAAGTTGAATGGACTACTTTAATTATACATTTATGGTGCTTTTTTGAGCTCGTAAGTTTAAATCACCATCCTCTTTCTTTGTGTGAAAAATAGATGCTCATATATTCCACCTAAGGTCTGCATTTGTGTTTTATAGATGAAAGAAAATAATACAGGGTCAGAATGACATGAGAGCAAGCAGGCTAAATATTGACAAAATGTTCATTTTTGATTCATTCTTCATGGAACCAGTGGTTCTCTCACCATTGAATCCAGCAGGAAACTGCAGCCCAGGATCTCAGCCGTATCCACAATGTTGCTAAGTGGTTTACAGGATGCTACTTCCATGGTGAGCTAAAATGAGGCAGCAAAACAAAAGTATTTCAAGCCTAAATTAATGCAGACTACCAAACTTATCACCATCAATCCAACATAAATGTTCTTGTTGGCAATACTGTTAACAATACTCACAGATGTCCTGATCCAGTCCATATACTGCTTGAAATAGCCAATGATAGTCTGCTTGTATTTCTCTGTTTCCTGTTTGATCAGTGAAAATTAACCATTAATTTCCAGCTACCAGTTTTATCATACAGGTAATTGTTTTTTTGTTTGTTTGTTTGTTTTTTAGCTCACATTACCTGATTGACCACAAATGTTGCATTATGGGAAATTAGGAACTGGGCGGCATCGATGGCTGCTAGTACATCTGAAACTCTGATCTGAAAACCAGTACATTTACAACATATCAGAAACCATGTTTGTGGCGACATTGCTCAGGGCTGATGTCTTCTACGCAGTAGTTTTAAAATGAACAACTTACAGGCAAATCTGAGGAAGTCCTCTCCAGAAGTCTGATGCTGTGATTAAGTGTGCTCTGATATAGGGAATATAATGAATACACAAACACACATGTGCACACAAACAATGAACATAAATCACTTCATGTCGAAATGATCTATAATCTTGCCCTGAATGTCTATCAACTAAAATGCTAATCTAAATGCTGGATTACAAAGAGAAACATTGCTAGTACTTTTACCACACAATTTATTTACTGTAAGTAACAGTTTTAAAAACATACAATGAAAGTTCCATGCATGCAGTGTGCCAAAATGTCATGCAACCTTATAGTTGTACATGCATTACATGCACACATTATGTCACAGTAAACAAGGAATGTGACACAAAACAGTTGGACTATATGCCACATTTGGGATACATAAACTCTGTATTTCACATAAGCATGTTTAAATTTAACTAGTGAAACATCTATCATTTGGACTAGAAAACAGAACTCCCTTTCCTACCAATGCACTTTGAAAAAGATTTAGTCCCTTAATTTATCATGCTGGTATTATCCACAAGATAATACATTGAGAGGTCAATTCTTATTATTGCATAGCAAGATGTTTTTTAACCAACTTATGAATTTGTAATCCATATTGTGGACAATCTGTGATTGCAATATTGTGTTATACCACATTTGCAAAGTAAAAAAAATTTTTTTTTAAATAGATGATGATGGTGTCTCGATGGTGTCACAAGCTGATAGCAAACTGAGCAAACATCTGAATGGGAAAGTTATGCAACTATTATTGTTAGACACAGGCTTACCCTTGCTTTCACAAATTTCTTGGAAGCCATAAATTGAATGTGGTAGGAAGTATAAGAAAGTCAAATCAGATAATGAAAATCACATCAGATCTCAACAGAAATACCAGTGTCATTCAGAAATTATGACTTTACATTAATTCAATTTAGTTGATCAAATATCACTATGTTGCTTTTGTGATCAATCAAACTACAATCCCACTTACACAGCCAATTCAAAAGAACCATTCATGGGTAAGAAAGCAATTGCTATGACCATGCAGGCTAGAGTAATCACATGAAGTACATTTATGAGAGGGATAGATGGATAGATTACCATGGATTGCTCCAGTGGAATGACTTGCTGTATGTGGATTTGTCTTATAGTGTTAGCGTGTCCCTTTAATGAAGTCTGCAAGGTCCCTTTAGACTGGAAAAAAGTTGAGATACACAAAAAGGTTAACAGAACAATGGGAAGATTTGTTGTCAGGGGGCATTTTTGCATTATATTATTTTATATTCAGTTTCATTCACTATTATATTCCATTTCATTCCTAAAACATACAAGTACCAATGGGGTTTAAAAGTCTGTGATCACTTGAGAAAATGCTTCTTTTTTGTATTTCTTATAAAGTTTTGGGTAACACTTTACAACAAGGTTCCATTAGTTAACATTAAGTTAATAGCTAATGCTTTAAGTATCATGAACTAACAATAAACAATATATTTTTTTTACAGCATTTATTAATCTTTGTTAATGTTAGTTATTAAAAGTACAAGTGTTCATTGTTGATACATGTTAGTTCATAGCGCATTAACTAAATGTAATTTTTTTATTTAAAAAATGTATTACTATATGTTGACATTAAAATGAACCAAGATAAAATATGCTGTAAAAGTATTGCTTATTGTTACAGTAGTTAATGTTAACTAATGTTGTTAACTGATGTTAACATATGGAGCCTTATTGTAAAGTCTTTTATAGCACTTATTGATCTTTAATTTGGTAACATTAGTTAATGCAGTATGAAATAACATTAACTATGGACAATTGTATTTTGATAAATTAACATTAACCAAGATGAGTGAACTGTGTTAAAAACATTATTCATTGTTAATGTTAATGAATAGAACATTTTTGTAAAGTGTTACCCATATTTCATTACAAGTTACAGTATATTAGTATAACAGTTTGAGAGAACAGTTCATTTGAAACACACATTTCAGAAGTTCTTAGTATTTGAGCTGGCATGGACTACACAAGTTTGAGCAAAACCTGATGATCCATGTTATCTAAGCATGATCTAATGTTTAGAATTTTTAACAAAAAATCTAAATCCAAAAACTTTGTTTATTTCCAGGTTTGAATGAAAAAAGTTCATATAAATGTATATATAAATGTATAATTGAAACATAAATGAACAGTTAAGTGAAGTACAAACAGCATGGTAAAATACATCATCCTTGGTGTGGACACAGACCTAGTTCAAAAAAAAAAAACTGCTGTTCTCAAGAGCCCTGCTAATACTCATGGAAAACTTTGGATGAATATCTGACCCCTGAAGCATTTCCAGACAACCACCTTTAAACAGACTTTTGCAGGTTTTAGATACTAATTAATAATTGATAACTGATTTCTGTTTATTTCATTTAAGTACTGTTACAATTTGTTTTAGACAAATTGGAAAAATAATACATCTTACCAGTTGGTTAGCTTGAATATCAAGGTCATTGGCAAAAGCAAGTATATCAATGTGAGTCACTCCTTTATTAAGCTGCAAAACAAACAGAAACACACACAATAAAACCACCAGACATATTTTTCTCATTTAACCTTAATTAACAGTCTGTCTATTAATGTTTCAATCATCATTAGAGTTCCTTTAGCTCAACTGGTAGAGAATGGTGCTGACAATGCCATGGCCATGGGAACACAAATACTCATAAAATGTATATATTTAATATACACTTTAAGTTGCTTTGGATAAAGGTGTCTACTAAATGCATAAATGAGTGTAAATGAATACACACTTACGTATAAAAACATATAATGTATTACCATGTTTTCTGAATATGTACAGTGGTAATTCCATGGTATTCTTTGGAGTACTTTGTAAACAGCATAGTATATAAATATGGTAAACATTACTGTACCATGATATCATCACAATACACTTTTTTAAGGGCAGCACAACCACTTGTCAGTGTGCTTGGCTAAAAACATTTACATCATATTATCTTTATTTGTAGTTGCATATTATTTTGACATAGTGACATAATGAAATAAATAGAGACAAGTGAAGGTTATCTTGATACTGTATAACCCACAAACTCTGGAATAGTCTCCCCTTTCATGTGAGGTCTGCTTCCCCTTTAGCCATTTTTAAATCTTTCCTTAAATCTTATTTTTACTCTAAAACTTTTGTTTTTAAATGTGACTGTATTTTATCTCTGATTGTATAACTTTTTTCCCTTTGTATCTTTTTGCTTTCTTTTCTTTTTCGTTTGGATTGTACAGCAATTTGGGTCAACTTCTGTTGTTTTTAAATGTGCTTTATAAATAAATGTTGACTTGACTTGATTGTATGTATATAGTACATTGATATTATGCCAGGTGCCAGGTGCTGTTCAGCTGGTAGAGCACGGCCCTTGCAACCTGGGTTCAATTCCCAGGGTAGTGATACAAATTTATACCTTGAATGCATTGCAAGCAATAAAGCATCTGCCATATGTGAAAATGTACAGTCAATTATGCAGTGATACACATTATCAGTCAATGGTTATTTTGAACAATAGCCAACGTGAACCAAAGCATCAGGTGTGAAAGTTTGGGAATAAAAAGCTTGTTTCTTTGTCTGTGTGTTACTGTATGTACCTCCTCCAAATAGGCAGCAAAGTTAATCTCAGTGATGCCAGTTTCAGTGAAGCTGATGAGATTCTGTTTGCCGTTTGACTCCAGTAGAATGATGTCCCGCAGGTCCACCTTCATCCCTTCAAACTTTCTTGACATGTCATTGGAGTACTGCAGAGAGAGAGAGAGAGAGACAGTAGTAGACCACAGAGTGGGTATGGTTTGACATGAGAAAATATTCCAGAGGAAGAACAAACAGTGTGGTCCAAAAGTCGGAGAACACTAGTGAAAATGCTTTTATTTTGCATTTGTTTCAAATTTAATAAAATAATTTTTCAATACAAATTACATTATGAGCATAACAATCTGACTTGTACTTCAATCAAAACAGAAAATCTGATCTTTGTTGGACATGGTCAATGTAATAAATTTGTTTACATTTGATTAGTAACCTAGAAGGAGTGCAGAATGTTACATTATCAGCTTAATTTTATACCATCACTTTTCTTTATTTTATAATGCTCAAATGTTCTGTTTATTGCCAGGTTTAAAAGTTGAAAATATTGTCTCAGACATTCAGAACTCACTGTATACCTGCCCTATGCGACATTCGATCAAAAATGTTGTTTGAAGGAAATTAACTGGAAATGAAAATATACTTCTGCTATGACTTCAATGAAGGAATTTATAGATGCTGTATATAAAACGTCTCAAAATGGCTTTGCATGAAAGCTTTAGAGATATTTTGCCAAATCCCAAAGAACAGAGAGAAAAACAACCATCACAGGATTGGAAAACATCATGTTACATTTTTTTTTTAAAGTGTGTTACACAACGAAAAAGTGAATGGTGTGCATTTTCTTTAAGAGACAATCCACAGAGCCATGGTAAAGGATGCCGCTGCCCCAGAAACTGACATTTACATTGAACCTAAATAATTAGTAAGAATGAGGCCTTGATTTGCAAGTCTCCTGGCAACAGAGCTTGCATTATCTGACCTTCCTGTTCTTTGTGCTTAACACTACTAATCTCAAACAAATCTATATCAGATTTTTATCCCAAATTAAAGTTTATAATTAAGATGCATTTCGCCTATCAACAAAGGTTGAGAGACACAGTTCTTGCTTTAAAAACATGGCAGATTTGCATTGCTTTGTGTGTGTGGCTTGCTTTGTTTTCCCATTGAAATGTCTTGTTGTTGAAGAAGTGAGCTAAATTTGCTAGCTGGCTGAAATCTGCAGGAAAAAGAAAAACAAAACTGATCATGTGCTTCAGTGTTAGATAAGACTAGCACAGACACTTTAAAAAATTACCCCTAAAGCAAGATGTCTGGTTAAGTCTGACTGTACAGATCAGGGTTCTGATCCCCTTCTAGATTTGGACAGTTTTAGTTATTCTAGTGTGCAGCATGTTCTACAGTAATGTTGAATGAGTGCTAAAAATGAGATTAATGCTTTACTGACTCCCTATAGCTGGGTGATATTATATCTTTTGTCTGAGATTTTGTCAAGATTGTGTGGTATGGCGAGCAATAGGACATCATTATTGCATCAGCTAAACTGAGTGGAAATGGTTCTAAGAGTGGCGTCTGCTTTAAAAAAAACAACAACAACAACAAAAAAAAACAACACACAGCAAAATAAAAACCCATTATAAACTGTTTATATAACATTTAATGTATCTAAAATGTTTTATTATGCTTTTAAGTATGAGATTTTTATGTAATTATACAAAGAAGTAGCTATAGTTTATCGTCTAAAAACAACAGGTTTTAATGCAAGAAACCACACTGAATTAAAAAATAACTGTATGTCTGAACAATCAAATTTGTTGTCTGTTACTGACTTAAAACACCTATAGTGCTCAAAATTAATTAGGATGTTTGCATTAAGCTCATTAAACATTTAAAAGAAGTACACTTCATAATGCCATCTGATGTAAATAGTGGCTTTATATCAGAGTATGCTTAGCAGTGATTTGTGTGTGCACATGGACTAAGCCTTTGTTCCACTCACAACACTGGTGTTAAAGAAGGATGAGAGGTTGAAGATCTTATCCAGATGAAGAGCTGCGTAAATCCCTCTGTTGTCCTTACAGTTACTGAGAAAGACAACAGGATAGAAAGAAAGAGAAAATTCAAACCTTACTCTGTTTTATTACTATTATTCTGGCTTTCATTTCAATATACTGGCTTATAGGCTCTTTGTTCACTTTGCTTCTACTTAGTTCATAAAGTTAGCAGCACCATCAACACAATTCTCTTCTGTACTGCCATCTGCTGGACTACTGAAGGACACTGATGATTTCCTTTTATAAATGTCACATTTATAAATTGTATATATAAACATATACATAAATAAGTTTTCCATATCTGTATATTCAATATTCATATATGGCTCATTCCTAATATGTAGTACACTTTTATGTCCCCATCCTATATGTCTTAACATACTGGATAAAATATTTCGCCCACAAATGTCAACATGAAAATAATTGTACTCAGTTTTCTTTAATAATAAACCACAGTTAAGTTAGCATAGGGGTGTGTTTAAATTATTTCACTACTTGGTTTGAGCGGATGCTGCCATCTTTAGTCAGTATTCCAGGAGTTTCTTTATTCTTAACTCTAATCAAAATGTTTCAAACTTGTGTTTTATTGGGAATATTGCTTGAAAATGTAATCAATTCACAGATCTTTCCTCAATATTTTTATCTCAGTATTACTTTCCATCCTGTTAGTCTTTCATAATATCACTGTAGCTAACAAAATTTAGTTTCTTAATCGCAACATCCTGGAAGTAAAATATTTAATTTGGTGGGAAACAACACAAAAATGAGTAAGAACTAGAGAGACAGAGAGAGAGAGATCAATTTAAAGCAAATTAAAAGGTGCATCCCAAACTGCACACTTCGGCTTGTACGTACCGGAAGGGGCGGTGTTATCTGGTCTGATAAAACAACTGTAAATATTGGAGAATGTAGCAACTAGCAAAACTTCATTGAAGACAGCACCTTACAAATGTGATATGAATGCTTTACCATCACCCCACGCTGTGTGAATAAGTTGTTGAGATACAAGTGTTGAACTGAGGTTGGCTAACATGCTAAATCAGAGACTATTTAGCAGAGACGGACCACTTCTATTAATATGAATGGGAGAAACTGGAACGTCCAATGGTCAACGGATGTAGAAAGGAAATTCCGCCCTACAGGTAAAAGAGCTAATCGCCTTTTAGATACAGACATCGCCTGTCAATCAACTCCAGAACGTGCATGCGCATTAGCTTTGCAAGCCTGGAAAATTTGTGATTTTTAGCGTAATCTGAGGTAAAGAAGCACAATTTATGATACCAATGTTGTCAGATTTTACTGCTGATTTGAAATTACGATTTGATCGTAATCTTTACAAACCGTTTTGGAGATTTTGGTCTTTCCTCATTCAAGTAGATAGAAGCTGCACTTTCATGACTGGAAATTGCTTCCCGGGAGCGTTCCAAAGATGGCCGACAGTGAACTGACTTGTTAGAAAGACTTTGGCTAAAGCTAGCGGCAACACATCACATGAGTTTGAAACGTTACTTCCGTCAGCTATAAAATGGTGAATGCTTCCGTGTGATAAAAAAAAATTACATTAGGTGTTCCATTTGGGATGATACTACACTTGGAGAATTCATGCACTATATGGCTGAGTGCACAGTGTGTATTATAAGTGCATAGTGTATAGTTTGTCGTTTGGGACACAACTAAAGGCCTTTTGTGGGGTTATTTCCAAGTGAATTTTTGACAGAGTTGAATTAACAAGCATTCTGTCAATGCAAGCAGATTTTTGATCATTAAAAAAGACATAGCAAACTCTTCCAGAACAGTCTGAAGGTCTGTGCCGAGTTCGGTGGATGTAGCTTGAAAGCTCTTGGAGGAGTTACAATAAGAAATTTTAATCTTCCTTAAGGGACCAAAAAAAAAAAACCTCCAAACAAAGTTTGTAGAATAACAGTATGCTGGCTTTTGTCAAGCCAAAATAATTAGGTTTATTCGGTATTAGGAATGATGGAAATATGTACCTGAATTTAACCAGAGCATATTTCTTAAAGTCTGGTACACACTTTAATATAAATATTTCTCTAAATTACATCCAAGCATTAATTTTTAATTTTTATTTTTATGTTATAGATTCAAAAAGTACTGCATAATAGAAATGACCAGCTGTAAAAATTCCTGAAACAGAAATGCCTTGTTCTGACAATACCAATACACAACAACACTTCAAGAAGAATTGTTCAGTTTTATAGGTTTACATTACAGGCCTGTGTTACCTGTAGAGAGAATCCACTGTAAGATCCATTTCAGGGTCATGGTACAGGTATCCTGGTATGAAGTTTCTCCAGCCAGGTTGGATCAGGTTGGGAGTGTCTAACACCTATTCAACACAACATAATTCTGAGAACATTATCACCCCTGAATAAGACCTGGAAACATATATATGTCAAGTAGTTTCTCATAGTCTGTTCTGTTCATGTTCATTAAATTTATTTGCCTTTTAGCATATAGGGGATACCAGGGCTAGTTGTCATACAGGAAGTCTCTGGGAAGGTCAACGTGTATTCAGTTAACTGTATCTTTTTTCCTGGTCAACAATGGTGGAAATGTTAAATAGCTTTTTTGATGAAACTTTAAGGGATGTTTGACTTTCTAAAATAAATCTAACCTGAAAAATATTAAGTAAAATGTTCAAGTGAAAAGTGTGAGAACTAGCCCCAGTCTCCACTATATGTATCATGTGTGTTGTCAGATGCTTTGTCAATTCTCTTGCCTTGAAAAGCTGTCGGGTTTGGAAGGGTTCACACACAAGTTTCTCGAGATTCCCCCCTACCAAGAACAGGGCTGTTATAACACCCATGAGCACCCAGGAGAACAGGAAGCTGAAGCCCACACCACTGAGAGACACAGCAGACAAAGGTGTTTCATACTCCAACAAAAATGTGACATATTGTGTGGAAATATGGGCTAAAGTTTGATATTATTGTCACTCTCACGCCATGAGCAGGTTTCCTCCTGTATTAGAGACGCATCCACGTGTGGTTGGGGAAGCGTGTCTGTCAAATCCCAGAATGCCGCACAACAGACCCAAAAAATTGAAGGAGAGGATAAGCACCACCATGCAGCATAGAGTAATACAACAGATCCACCTGAAGACAAAAGAATAATGAACACTGTCAAGAGGACATGCAGGACTTGAACAGAAAGAGAAGAGAGTACACTACATGGCTAACAGTAATGGACACCTCCTTTAATTATTGGGTTTGGCTTGACCTCCTATTTCCACTGAAGACAAATCTTAATACTACGACATACAATGACATTCTAGAGAATTGTGCACTTTAGCACAACAGTTTGAACACCTTTGAAGGGGAACCCATCACTCAACATTAGTGCCTGACCTCACTGATGCTCTTGTATTTGAATTCAAGCAAATCCCCACAACCATATAGTGGAAGCTAAAAAATACATATGGGTGTGGTGTTTGGAAATCCTCTTACTTTTGGCCATATAGTGTATTTGTCTGAGTCTAATCATCAATGACAAAATAGAATTGGTAAAAAACAGTTCCAGATATCCAATCCTCAGATGTACCTGTAGAAGTCCATCTCATCAATCTTTGGGTAGATGTCCTCAATTTGTGAGTGTGTGTGCGTAATCATTTTGGTGAAGTTGGTCAGAGAGCTGTGAACTGGGAAGAGCTTGGTGAAATTAGTGATGTTAGAGCCAGTGTCGTTCAGCAGACCTTTGACCCCTACAGGAAACACCAGACACAACAGCACTGTTATTCTTTAGAGAAGGTTTCTTAAAAATTGAATAATGTTTTTCAATTGTTTTTCAATGGAAAGGTTGTTTTTTTTTCAATTGTTTTTATACAGATTCCTTTGACCGTGGCTGTTTTTTCAGTGTCTCACACAGGAGCACCATGTTTTTAGATGGCATTTCAAGTTAAAAAGAGCGTCAACATTTAAAAGTGTATTGAAACACTTTCGCTCTGCTTTATTTGTTGTGCTGCATCTAGCTTTTTTTAATCGCAATAACATGTTCGGGCTGAACGTTCCCTAAGGATCTCTGGCTAGTCCACATAAAAGATCTGAATTCTAATGTGGATTCAATCATTGAACTCACCTTCAACAACATTTCGTGTTTGCTCTGTTACCATGGCGGGAGTGTCATTGAATGATGCAAACCCCTGCGTGACATATGAAAAGGTGTGAGAGTAAACAAAGTAGATGTGTACATTTAAATTGAACATGAAACCAAAATTGACCGTATTTACTTTCTTATTACACGTTTCTGGTCTTAATGTGCACGATTCATTGGTGCACATTGTTCCAAAGGAATAAAATGTCTTTGTAATCTTTTATTAAAATGTAATAACTTGCTCCGCTCCTGAAATTACTTTCCTTTTTGGTTAATGTCACAAATTAATTTTGCAATGCCTTCCCTGCAACCTCCTGGATCCATTCTGGTATGTAACGCGCTATTCTCATGATCCAATCAATCCTTAAAAAATGCATGTCCTGCCCTACAATTTTTATCTTGTTCAATATTGTGTTTCACTCAGAAATTCATCAGATTATGAAATTAAATGCAAACTGCTTTTCATTTTGACTTTAGGCAGATAGTATGTGTTAAAATGTGAGAAATGAAAGATGTAAGCCAGAATTTTCTTTGCAATCTTGTCCTAAATCTAGCAAGCATGTCACTTTAAATGTGAAACAAAGTACCTTCTCAACAATATGGCTGAGATCAGTCTTCAGGACTTCATTCACTTTGTCTAGCTCATCAGTCACATCAGACAACTGAAAAAACAAAACAAAAAAAAAACAGGCATATTTGTTATTGTTTTTTGGACTTTTACAAACTGTATTTGTCAATGGTGACACTATGTTGAAAGAAAAGATGAGAAATAATTTTCAATACCGATGAGTAGTTGGCTGCGATTTCTAGCCTGGGAAGGGTGCTACGTATATTTCGACAGATCTCTGCTGCATTTGAGCGTATGTCTGCGCATACAGGATCATTAAGTGCGTTGCTAAGGCTGCCACGAACCACGCTCAGGTTAGACTGCAGTTTGCCCGTTCCTTCCTGCAAAGTCTCCAAGGTCAGACTCACGTTCTCTAGAGCATCCTTAGTGTCCCGCATTGCTAAGAGAGGAGACAAATGCACAAATGAACATTCAAAAACAGAGACTGCTCTCAGGCTCATTGAAAGCTTTCAAAGATAAACGAATACCCAGGGAACATCTAGTAAATAATGCCATACTTGCTTCTTTAATTAAAAAATGTACAGTATCAATCAATATTATCCATATTGAAGTGAGATTATAAGATTGTTGCTTTTGTATTTTTGTTGTATATCATAACCTTTCTGATATCTTGGTTTTAAAACACAGAAGGGGCAGGTTCCACCAGTAAAGAATGCAACAACACAGAGGGACAATAACTGGGCCAGGTGTTGTTGGGAAAAAAAGGAGTCAATCACAACGTTGTTACAGACAGGTCAAGGGAAGGACCAGTCAGGGTCTTTTATGGGTTACCTTTAATGGCTTTCTCCACTTTGACTAATAAATCAAAGAAAAAACAGTGAAATAAGGCACTAACAAGAAATGGGTTGTATATTATTACTGTATTCTCATGTTATATGATATATTACAGTACGTATTTCTCCCATTATAGGTTTTGGATGTAAGCAGCAAGAAGAATAGAAAGAAGAAAGAAAGAAACAAAGAAAGGAAGGAAGAAAGAAAAAGGACATGGATGACACATACTTCTGGCCATGCTGAGTGCCGCATCAAGGGTAGGCTGTACGTCTTTTCCCAACTCCTCATGTATCCTTCCACCCAAAAGCAAACCTACATCTGCAGAAAACATCATCATTCAGTGTTCACACCAGAAACACCTTTCTATTCCACTGATGTTGCAGAGGAACAACTCAAGATGACCAATGGCATACTTACTCTCCAGGTCATAAAGCACTTGATCCTTCACAGTGCCATACTGAGAGATCAGGTAATCAATTTGCTGAGAAAGAGATGACAGAGTAATATATTTAGCTGTCAGTATCTCACTTTCCAGTGATGAGACACCTACATCTATCTATCTATCTATCTATCTCAGTGTTATAGTGCTTGTGTAATGTAAACATTAAGATTGGAGTACTCACTGCTGGGGTTTGATTGGCAAAGGTGTGGAGGTCTTTTATGTTATTCTTTACGAGCCTCCTCATGCTCTTCAACTGAGAACTCAGGTTCTGATTGGCTGCATAGGCGCAAAGGACCCCTGCCCTGTTGATTGAAACAACAATGTTAAATACAACATCAGAATTTAATATAGAAATCCACTTCCACTTAACCAAGAACATATCACGCTATATTAACATTTAGTAGAGCAGCTATACATAATAACATTTAAGATTATCTCTACTCAAACATCTAGGTGACTCTTTGTTATTGTTATATTGGCACAGACTTGGTGGAGGATAAAAGCTATTGCCTGGAGTGCCAGTAGGTGGCAGCCCATTCATACAATCACAAGTCACATGTTCTCACACAGGCTGTGTTGTCCTGTTAGGATCCCTTTAATTATTTTGCTTTGGGAGCATCCAATGTTCCCATGTTCTGCCATGCCTTTATTGAGAACTGAGCGGCAACATCATATTGCTGCAGGTGTATACAGTAAGGCAAGGACTTTTGTTATAGAACTCTGAGAATAAATCCAAAGCAGCCTTCGCCTTAAACAATTGGCAAAGAAAAAACTAAAAAAACTAGGCTAACTGTGAGCTCTTCTTAATTAGTCTAAGAGACACTTCAAGGGAAAACAAGCCCTATATTAGTACCTATTCATGATTCATGCGTCCTAATTGGGTTTTCTATTTTCTGTGTACTTATAGCTACTATGGGAGCCAGTGAAGGTTTGCAGAACTATCTCCTATGCTTTCACCGCAGTCTAGGACAAAAGCCATGATTGACTTATGCAACAATAGAGCAAGTAGGAACACATTTTGTGAAGTTGCACCAAAATGTGTGAATCACACTGCTGTTATTGTGCATAACTATAATTGCACCATAAAAATATTCATGTGTGGGTAAAAACAAAGCAGACTGCATCAACGCTTCAACAAAGTCCTGAAGGATTCAATCCACAACAGATAACAACACAACAGAACAAAGATCATATAGTGCACATTTGTGGGTGCATGGACAAATTCTGCTCTGAGTTGGAAGTGTGAAATTATTCATGTCTGGACACCAGTTAAGCAAAACGGAACTGCAGTAAAGGTCTGGGCGTCTGACTAAAAAGAAAGATGAGCCTGATACACCAACATTTAATGTGCCAACAGCAGCAG